>NW_026287782.1:35000-110168 GCF_023373465.1 Oncorhynchus keta | reverse complement strand
TCCAGGTGGTTCTCTGCGGGGGTTTAACACTGTGTTCCAGGTGGTTCTCTGCGGGGGTTTAACACTGTGTTCCAGGTGGTTCTCTGCGGGGGGTTTAACACTGTGTGTTCCAGGTGGTTCTCTGCGGGGGCTCTGCGAGGATTCCTCGGCTGCAGCAGATGATCAAAGATCTGTTCGCTGACGTGGAGCTGCTCAGCTCCGCCCCTCCTGATGAGGTCATAGCGGTCGGCGCAGCGATGGAAGCGGGCCTTCTAGTCGGGCGGGAGATTGGCTCCTCCCCAGAGTCTGTTACCGTGGAAGCCTGTGTCTCAGACATTCTGCTCAAGGTACACAGACACACACACAGATCAGTGACTAATAGAGTAGCTTCTGATTGGCTAATCTGTGTGATTGACAGGAGGTGGATGAAACAGGGGCTGAGGTGTTCTCTGTGCTCCTCCCCTCGGGCACGCCCCTTCCTGCTCGGCGACATCACATCCTGTCTGGTCCTGGCCGCCTGGCATCCCTCTGTCTGGAGCTTTACCAGAAAACCACAGAGCAGCCAGAGAGACTGGCCAAGGTACGTAAACACACACACACAACCCCTCCACCAGAGAACCAGAGACTGGCCAAGGTACGTACACACACACACACACAACCCCTCCACCAGAGAACCAACAGCTCTCTCTTATCTGCAGATTGTTCTGAGAGACCTGGAGACCAAAGAGGACAACCATGACATTGATGCCGTGGTGACCATGAAGAGGTAACACCCTGTGGACTGGACCTTGTATTTGGACCTGTGTGTGTGTTTCAGCTGTGGACTGGACCTGGTATTTGGACCTGTGTGTGTTTTCAGCTGTGGACTGGACCTGGTATTTGGACCTGTGTGTGTTTCAGCTGTGGACTGGACCTTGTATTTGGACCTGTGTGTGTTTCAGCTGTGGACTGGACCTGGTATTTGGACCTGTCTGTTTTCAGCTGTGGACTGGACCTTGTATTTGGACCTGTGTGTGTTTCAGCTGTGGACTGGACCTGGTATTTGGACCTGTGTGTTTTCAGCTGTGGACTGGACCTGGTATTTGGACCTGTGTGTTTTCAGCTGTGGACTGGACCTTGTATTTGGACCTGTGTGTTTTCAGCTGTGGACTGGACCTTGTATTTGGACGTGTGTGTGTGTGTGTGTGTTTTCAGCTGTGGACTGGACCTTGTATTTGGACGTGTGTTTTCAGCTGTGGACTGGACCTTGTATTTGGACGTCTGTGTGTGTTTTCAGCTGTGGACTGGACCTTGTATTTTGTGTGTGTGTGTGTTTTCAGCTGTGGACTAGACCTTGTATTTGGACCTGTGTGTGTGTGTGTGTGTGTGTTTTCAGCTGTGGACTGGACCTTGTATTTGGACCTGTGTGTTTTCAGCTGTGGACTGGACCTGTGTGTTTTCAGCTGTGGACTGGACCTTGTATTTTGGTGTGTGTGTGTGTTTTCAGCTGTGGACTGGACCTTGTATTTTGACCTGTGTGTGTGTGTGTGTGTTTTTCAGCTGTGGACTGGACCTTGTATTTTGACCTGTGTGTGTGTGTGTGTGTGTGTTTTCAGCTGTGGACTGGACCTTGTATTTGGACCGGTGTGTGTGTGTGTGTGTGTAACCTGTGTGTGTGTGTGTAACCTGTGTGTGTTTCAGGGACGGCTCTCTCCATGTGAGCTGTGTGGAGCAGAACAGTGGGAAGACTGAAGCCATCAGTATATCAGCAGCCTCCTGATTTCACCACCAGCTCCGAGTTAATGTCACTATACTTGTTGAAGTTCCTTTTAAAGTTTAAATAAAGACATTTTGGTTTAACTTGGTTCCTTTATTCTCTACAGTTCAGAACAGCTACAACAGACTTTATTCTCTACAGTTCAGAACAGCTACAACAGACTTTATTCTCTACAGTTCAGAACAGCTACAACAGACTTTATTCTCTACAGTTCAGAACAGCTACAACAGACTTTATTCTCTACAGTTCAGAACAGCTACAGCAGACTTTATTCTCTACAGTTCAGAACAGCTACAGCAGACTTTATTCTCTACAGTTCAGCGTTAGCCTGACAGGAGCAGACTCCAGTTGAGACCACAGAAAGACTGTGTTCCCTACTGAACATTTCCCAGGGTGGTCGAGGAGTAGCTGTGGTTTCTCTTGGCCCTGATCGGCCAGGTGTGCATATAGGGCATGACTATGGTGTCTCTATAACAAAGTAGGGTATGGTCTGTGTAGATAATGCTATGGCCCCACACATTAAATCATATATATATGCATTAATCAATTGTCTGTTTTTGTCCAACTTCAAGTCAATTATTTTCGGGTGAGGAAGACATTGTCAAGAACCCACAGTCATCCATTGAAAAACCATCATCTCACATATAACCTAACATTGAGGACTTCCACCATTTTAAAGTGGTCACCTGGATGGAATGATCAGAGTTAAGGTTCAGACATTACTAAGCTACTGTATATCATGGCCAGTTCCGGTCTGCTTAAGGTGATTGCTCTCCCATAGGCACCAATGCATTAGCAGCTGGGTTTGGTCTGTTCAGCTCATTGACTGTATATGAATCAGAAGAAACTAGTGGGTGGAATGTGTCGCTTTCTCTTCCCTCTGTCTATATACAAAGAGGTAGACAGGGTCAGAGGGACTGACTTCCTGTCCTGGTGACCACTTCCTCTCCAGCGGCCAGTCTCCTGTACAGATCGCTGAGGTCGTCTGGTCCAGGTGTGTGTGAATCTGGTGTGGTCAGAGGGACTGACTTCCTGTCCTGGTGACGACTTCCTCTCCAGCGGCCAGTCTCCTGTACAGATCGCTGAGGTCGTCTGGTCCAGGTGTGTGTGAATCTGGCGTAGACAGGGTCAGAGGGACTGACTTCCTGTCCTGGTGACCACTTCCTCTCCAGCGGCCAGTCTCCTGTACAGATCGCTGAGGTCGTCTGGTCCAGGTGTGTGTGAATCTGGCGTAGACAGGGTCAGAGGGACTGACTTCCTGTCCTGGTGACCACTTCCTCTCCAGCGGCCAGTCTCCTGTACAGATCGCTGAGGTCGTCTGGTCCAGGTGTGTGTGAATCTGGTGTGGTCAGAGGGACTGACTTCCTGTCCTGGTGACCACTTCCTCTCCAGCGGCCAGTCTCCTGTACAGATCGCTGAGGTCGTCTGGTCCAGGTGTGTGTGAATCTGGCGTAGACAGGGTCAGAGGGACTGACTTCCTGTCCTGGTGACCACTTCCTCTCCAGCGGCCAGTCTCCTGTACAGATCGCTGAGGTCGTCTGGTCCAGGTGTGTGTGAATCTGGCGTAGACAGGGTCAGAGGGACTGACTTCCTGTCCTGGTGACCACTTCCTCTCCAGCGGCCAGTCTCCTGTACAGATCGCTGAGGTCGTCTGGTCCAGGTGTGTGTGAATCTGGCGTAGACGGGATGTCAAAGTCCGATGACACCTGAGACTCCGTTGGCTCTGATTGGTGAGTGTGGCTGCCACTCTCCTCCCCCTCAGCATCCAGATTGGTCAATGCATCTCCCTGACACCGGTCTTCTGATTGGATGAGCAGGCTTTCAGCCTGACTCAGGCCTCGCCCAGCCGAGAGAGGACTTGACGGCGAGGGGAGTTTGGCGTAGTCATCAACAAACAGCTCTGGGGTCTGGGAGCCTGTGATTGGCTGGTTTGGTGTGGAGTGAGAGGGGCTTGTGTTCGAGCAGGAGTGTGATTGGCTGGTTTGGCTGTCCGTCAGTATCTCCGTGGTGAAAAACTCCTCCCAGCGAGGAGGGGTGCCAGAATTAGACACAGACCCCTCGTCTCTCTCCCCACCTCTCTCTTCTTCCTCCAGGTCTCTCTCCTCCTCATCATCATCATTAGATTCGGTACAGTCCATGTAGTCTCCTGTGATGAGAGGCATGTGTGTTAGGGGTAGAGGTTCGTCGGGGGGGTTAGGGAGCGTTGTGGGTGCGGCCTCCTGCATCATCACCCTCTTCCTGACAGGGGCCAGGTCCGCCCCCTCAAACAGCCAATCGGCACAGTCCACATCTGGTATAAACAACAGAGCCAATCACAAAGCAGTGAAATAATGTAGAAAGGATGGTTGGAAGGGATAGCTGGCTGTGGTCAGGAGAGAGAGTCTCACCGTGGGTGTGCTGCTCTGGTCTGGTGCGTTTCAGTGTTCCCAGAGGTCTGTAGATCACAGTGGAAGAGGACACGTCCCTACACATAGACTTCAACCTGGAGACATACGGTTACACATTCACACACATACGGTAACCAATGCAGTGCATTTGGAAAGTATTCAGACCCCTTCCTTGTTCCACATATTGTTAGGTTACAGTCTTATTCTACAATGGAGGAAAACAATTATTCAATCCATCTACACAGAAAGCTGATTCACATCAGGGTCAGACCTGATTAGTATTCAGACCCTTTGCTCTGAGACTCAATTGAGCTCAGGTGCATCCTTGTTTCCATTCATCATCATCAATGTTTCTACAACTTGGGAGTCCACCTGTAAATGATTTGGAAAGGCTTGCTCTTGACCGGGAGAGCAAAACCCAAGCCATGAGGTTGAAAGAATCCTCCGTAGAGCTTCGAGACAGGATTGTGTCGAGGCACAGATCTGGGGAAAGGTACCAAAAGATATCTGCAGTATTGAAGGTCCCCAAGAACACAGTGGCCTCCATCATTCTTAAATGGAAGAAGTTTGGAACCACCAAGACACTTCCTAGAGCTGGCCAAGAACCTGATGGTTACTCTGGCAGACCTCCAGAGTTCCTCTGTGGAGATGGGTTAACCTTCCAGAAGGACAACAATCTCTGCAGCACTCCACCAATCAGGGCTTTATGGTAGAGTGGCCAGACGGAAGCCACTCCTCTGTTAAAGGCACGACAGCACGCTTGGAAGTTAGCCAAAAGGCAGCTAAAGGATTCTCAGACCATGAGAAACAAGATTGAACTCTTTGGCCTGAATGCCAAGTGTCACGTCTGGAGAAACCAGGCGCCGCTCATCACCTGGACAATACCATCCCTACGGTGAAGCATGGTGGTGGCAGCATCATGCTATGGTGATGTTTTTCAGCGGCAGGGACTGAGAGACTAGTCAGGATCTAGGGAGAGATGAACGGAGCAAAGTACAGAGAGATCCTTAGGACATCAGACTGGGGCGAAGGTTCACCTTCCAACAAGACAACGGCCCTAAGCACACAGCCAAGCCAACGCAGGAGTGGCTTTGGGACAAGTCTCTGAATGTCCTTGAGTGGCCCAGCCAGAGCCCGGACTTGAACCTGATCGAACAGCTCTGGAAAGACCTGAAAATAGCTCCGCAGGGACGTTCCCCATCCAACCCGACAGGGCTTGAGGATCTGCAGAGAAGAATGGGAGAAACTCCACAAATACAGGTGTGCCAAACTTGTAGCATCATACCCAAGAAGACTTGAGGCTATAAACTCTGCCAAAGGTGCTTCAAAGTACTGAGTAAAGGGTCTGAATACTTATATAAATGTGATATTTTTTAAATATTTGATACATTTGCAAAAATGTCTTGCTTTGTTATTATGGGGGTATGAGGAGAAAAAACAAACATTTAATCAATTCTAGAATAAAATTGAAAACAGCAAGGGTCCTAAACAGCTGCCCTGGAGAATGCCTGATTCTACCTGGATTATGTTGGAGAGGCTTCCATTAAAGAACACCCTCTGTTCTGTTAGACAGGTAACTCTTCATCCACATTATAGCAGGGGTGTAAAGCCATAACACCCTCTGTGTTCTGTTAGACAGGTAATTCTTCATCCACATTATAGCAGGGGGTGTAAAGCCATAACACCCTCTGTGTTCTGTTAGACAGGTAACTCTTTATACACAATATAGCAGGGGGTGTAAAGCCATAACACCCTCTGTGTTCTGTTAGACAGGTAACTCTTCATCCACATTATAGCAGGGGTGTAAAGCCATAACACCCTCTGTTCTGTTAGACAGGTAACTCTTCACATTATAGCAGGGGTGTAAAGCCATAACACCCTCTGTGTTCTGTTAGACAGGTAACTCTTCATCCACATTATAGCAGGGGGTGTAAAGCCATAACACCCTCTGTGTTCTGTTAGACAGGTAACTCTTCATCCACATTATAGCAGGGGGTGTAAAGCCATAACACCCTCTGTGTTCTGTTAGACAGGTAACTCTTCATCCACATTATAGCAGGGGGTGTAAAGCCATAACACCCTCTGTGTTCTGTTAGACAGGTAACTCTTCATCCACATTATAGCAGGGGGTGTAAAGCCATAACACCCTCTGTGTTCTGTTAGACAGGTAACTCTTCATCCACATTATAGCAGGGGGTGTAAAGCCATAACACCCTCTGTGTTCTGTTAGACAGGTAACTCTTCATCCACATTATAGCAGGGGGTATAAAGCCATAACACCCTCTGTGTTCTGTTAGACAGGTAACTCTTCATCCACATTATAGCAGGGGGTGTAAAACCATAACACACATGTCTTTCCAGCAGCAGACTATGATCAATCATGTCCAAATCTGCACTGAAGTCTAACAAGACATCCCCCACAATCATTTTATCATCAATTTCTCTCAGCCAATCATCAGTCATTTGTGTAAGTCCTGTGCTTGTTGAATGTCCTTCTCTATAAGCATGCTGAAAGTCTGTTGTCAATTTGTTTAGGGTGAAACAGCATTGTATCTGGTCAAACATCATTTGTTCCAGAAGTTTACTAAGGGTTGGTGGTAACAGGCTGATTGGTTGGCTATTTGAGCCAGTAAAGGGGGCTTTACTATTCTTAGGTGGCAGAATGACTTTAGCTTCCCTCCAGGCCTGAAGGCCACACACTCTCTAGTAGGCTTGGATTGAAGATGTGGCAAATAGGAGTGGCAATATCGTCTGTTATCATCCTCAGTAACTTTCCATCGAGATTGTCAGACCCTGGTGGCTTGTCGTTGTTGACAGACAACGACAATCACCTCCTAGACACTGACTTTACGGAATTCAAAAGTACAATTCGTGTCTTTCATTATATGGTCAGATATACTTTGATGTGTAGTGTCAGTGTTTGTTGTGGGCATGTCATCCCTAAGTTAGTGTCAGTGTTTGTTGCTGGCATGTCATCCCTAAGTTAGTGTCAGTGTTTGTTGCTGGCATGTCATCCCTAAGTTAGTGTCAGTGTTTGTTGCTGGCATGTCATCCCTAAGTTAGTGTCAGTGTTTGTTGCTGGCATGTCATCCCTAAGTTAGTGTCAGTGTTTGTTGCTGGCATGTCATCCCTAAGTTAGTGTCAGTGTTTGTTGCTGTCATGTCATCCCTAAGTTTGCTAATCTTGCCAATGAAAAGTCATTAAAGTAGGTTGCGATGAATGAGCCATCTGTTTCAATGAATGATGGAGCAGAGTTGGCTTTTTATCCCAAAAATGTGATTTAAGGTTCCCCAAAGCTTTTTACTATCATTCTTTATATCATTTAACTTTGTTTCGTAGTGTAAGGGGTTGGGGTATGGGTATTAGGGGTTGGGGTATGGGTATTAGGGGTTGGGGTATGGGTATTAGGGGGTTGGGGTATGGTTATTAGGGGTTGGGGTATGGGTATTAGGGGTTGGGGTATGGGTACAGGGGGTTGGGGTGTATTAGGGTTGTGTATGGGTATTACTAGGGGTTAAAAGGTTATTAGGGGCTAGGGAGTATTAGGGTTGGGAGTAGTATTAGGGGGTTGGGGGTATGGGTATTAGGGGTTGGGGTATGGTTAAAGGTTGGGGCATAATGGGGGTTGGGGAATGTTGGGGACTGGGGTATTAGGGGTTGGGGTGTAGAGAAGACATTCAGTGTATAGAGGATGACTGGCTCACAGCTCCGTGACATCAGCGTGAGTTCGGCCAATAGGAATGACACTGGGGTAGATGTTGATTGGCTGGAGATAAGACAGGAAGTCTTTTATCTGGAAACAGGAAGAACAGAAGAGTATCACACAGAGGCAGACAGGCACAGACCGAGGCAGACAGACAGATAGGAGGGCAGGTATCTCACCTCAGAGTAGGATGAGTGGAAGGAAAAGCAGGCTCTGTAGGAACTGGCACCTGTCCTGAAAACATTACACATCTGTGTAAGATAATGTGTATGTGTTTTTCTGTGTGTTTCTCTGAGTGTGTGTGTGTGTGTGTTTCTCTGAGTGTGAGTGTGTGTGTTTCTCTGAGTGTGTTTGTGTTTCTCTGAGTGTGTGTGTGTGTGTGTTTCTCTGAGTGTGAGTGTGTGTTTGTGTGTGTACCTGATGATAACCTTAGTCCTCTGGGTTCTCTCTCCAAACCACATAGTGGAGGGTTTGATACTGATGATGTTTAGAGGAGTTCCATCTGATGCCGAGGAGCCACACGGCAGCCTGCTGGCAGGAACAAACTCCTCCTCCTACACAACGACATGTTTCTATTGGTTAGGACTCCTCATCCTACACAACGACATGTTTCTATTGGTTAGGACTCCTCATCCTACACAACGACATGTTTCTATTGGTTAGGACTCCTCCTCCTACACAACGACATGTTTCTATTGGTTAGGACTCCTCATCCTACACAACGACATGTTTCTATTGGTTAGGACTCCTCCTCCTACACAACGACATGTTTCTATTGGTTAGGACTCCTCCTACACAACGACATGTTTCTATTGGTTAGGACTCCTCATCCTACACAACAACATGTTTCTATTGGTTAGGACTCCTCCTCCTACACAACGACATGTTTCTATTGGTTAGGACTCCTCCTCCTACACAACGACATGTTTCTATTGGTTAGGGCTCCTCATCCTACACATGTTTCTATTGGTTAGGACTCCTCATCCTACACAACAACATGTTTCTATTGGTTAGACTCCTCCTCCTACACAACGACATGTTTCTATTGGTTAGGACTCATCCTACACAACGACATGTTTCTATTGGTTAGGACTCCTCATCCTACACAACGACATGTTTCTATTGGTTAGGACTCCTCATCCTACACAACGACATGTTTCTATTGGTTAGGACTCCTCCTCCTACACAACGACATGTTTCTATTGGTTAGGACTCCTCATCCTACACAACGACATGTTTCTATTGGTTAGGACTCCTCCTCCTACACAACGACATGTTTCTATTGGTTAGGACTCCTCCTCCTACACAACGACATGTTTCTATTGGTTAGGACTCCTCCTCCTACACAACGACATGTTTCTATTGGTTAGGACTCCTCATCCTACACATGTTTCTATTGGTTAGGGCTCCTCATCCTACACATGTTTCTATTGGTTAGGGCTCCTCATCCTACACATGTTTCTATTGGTTAGGGCTCCTCATCCTACACATGTTTCTATTGGTTAGGGCTCCTCATCCTACACATGTTTCTATTGGTTAGGGCTCCTCATCCTACACATGTTTCTATTGGTTAGGGGTTTCTAAGAGAAAGGGGGCGTGTAGCAGCGTTACCTTGGGGTGACGGCAGGCATGGATCTGAGTGGCTCGATCCGTGGTCACATGACTCAGAATCTCTGGCATCTTCTTAAACATGTCCAGGCTTTTCACATGAATCTACAACACACCACGTGTCATTATTTGTCATGCTTAACAAAGTGTGTGTTTAAAATAAATCTTATTTGGTATCGGTGTCCCATCCATGGGACAGTTGAGCTAACGTAGGCCAATGTGATTAGTATGAGGTTGTAAGTAACAAGAACAGTCATATCTGATATTGTCAGAAAGCTTAAATTCTTGTTAATCTAACTGTACTGTCCAACGTACAGTAGCTATTACAGTGAAAGAATATCATGTTATTGTTTGAAAACTTAGTTATTAATAAACAAATTAGGCACATTTGGGCAGTCTTGATACATTTTTAAGAAATGCAATGGTTCATTGGATCAGTCTAAAACTGTGCACATACTGCTGCCATCTAGTGGCCAAAATCTAAATGTCACCTAGGCTGGAATAATACATTATGGCCTTTCTCTTGCATTTTAAAGATAAATGGTACAAAAAAAAGCTATTTCTTTGTATTGTTATTCTCCTACATTCATTTCACATTTCCACAAACTTCAAAGTGTTTCCTTTCAAATGGTACCTAGAATATGCATATCCTTGCTTCCGGAGCTACAGGCAGTTAGATTTGGGTATGTCATTTTAGGTGGAAATTGAAAAAGGGGGCGGATCCTCAAGAGGTTTTAAGTGTTGGTCACCTACCTGTGTGTGAAACTCGTCCCCCAGGTTAGTGAAGAGGTATTCATATCCATATGCAGCTTTACAATTCAGCCACACTGTATGGTACACACTCCTACTGACCCAGTCCTGTACCAGCCCCCGGATAGCATATAGACACGTCTCCTACACACACACACACACACAGTCCTGTACCAGCCCCGGATAGCATGTAGACACGTCTCCTACACACACACACACACACACACACACTGTACCAGCCCCCGGATAGCATGTAGACACGTCTCCTACACACACACACAGCCACACCACCCCCCGACACATGTACACACCCCACACACACACACACACACACACACACACACACACACACTCTGCAGCTCTCTCCCCTGAAGCTCTCTCGCTCTATAGATCTCTCCCTGTGTAGCTCTCTCTCTCTCTCTGTGTGTAGCTCTCTCTCTCTGTGTGTAGCTCTCTCTCTCTGTGTGTGTAGCTCTCTCTCTGTGTGTCTGTGTAGCTCTCTCTCTGTGTGTGTAGCTCTCTCTCTCTGTGTAGCTCTCTCTCGTGTAGCTCTCTCTCTCTGTAGCTCTCTCTCGCTCTTGTAGCTCTCTCTCTGTGTAGCTCTCGCTCTCTCTGTGTAGCTCTCGCTCTCTCTATGTAGCTCTCTCTGTGTGTAGCTCTCTCTCGCTCTGTGTAGCTCTCGCTCTCTCTATGTAGCTCTCTCTGTGTGTAGCTCTCTCTCGCTCTGTGTAGTGCTCGCTCTCTCTCTCTCTGTGTGTAGCTCTCTCTCTCGCTCTGTAGCGCTCTCAGAATCCCACACACTCACCCTGCTGGGGATCTGGTAGAAGCGAGGGTCGTAAAAGGTGGAGTCCAGATACACACTCTTGATGTCTTTCACCCTGAAACAACACAACACACTGTCTGGCATTGGAACTGAGGACCACTGTATATTGCCTAGGTTTATGTAAAGAAAAAAGTATTTAATAAGAATATTTCATTCATTCAGATCTAGGATGTGTTATTTTAGTGTTCCCTTTATTTTTTTGATATATATTACTTACAGGACGACTGATCCTGTTGAAGTGTACCTATGATGAAAATTACAGGCCTCTCATCTTTTTAAGTGGGAGAACTTGCACAATTGGTGGCTGACTAAATACTTTTTTGCCCCACTGTGTGTGTGTGTATATGTATGTACGTATGTACATATGCGTGTGTGTATGTATATGTATGTGTGTGTGTGTGTGTGTGTATATGTATGTAAGTGTGTGTGTGTGTGTGTAATTGGTGGCTGACTAAATACTTTTTTGCCCCACTGTGTGTGTGTGTATATGTATGTACGTATGTAAGTATGTACATATGCGTGTGTGTGTGTGTATGTGTGTGTGTGTGTGTGTATGTATGTGTATGTAAGTGTGTGTGTGTGTGTATGTATGTAGTGTGTGTGTGTGTGTGTATGTGTATGTGTGTGTATGTATGTACGTGTGTGTATGTATGTGTATGTAAGTGTGTGTGTGTGTATGTGTATGTAATGTGTGTGTGTGTATGTGTATGTAAGTGTGTGTGTGTGTGTACCTGCTCCCAGAGTCAGTTTTACATCTTAGCTAGGAAATGATAGTTAGAAACAGTGGTGTAGCAGGCACCCCTGAGATCATTTAGTCAGTACATCTTAGCTAAAATGATAGAAACAGTGGTGTAGCAGGCACCCCTGAGATCATTTAGTCAGTACATCTTAGCTAGGGAAATGATAGAAACAGTGGTGTAGCAGGCACCCCTGAGATCATTTAGTCAGTACATCTTAGCTAGGGAAATGATAGAAACAGTGGTGTAGCAGGCACCCCTGAGATCATTTAGTCAGTACATCTTAGCTAGGGAAATGATAGAAACAGTGGTGTAGCAGGCACCCCTGAGATCATTTAGTCAGTACATCTTAGCTAGGGAAATGATCGTTAGAAACAGTGGTGTAGCAGGCACCCCCGTGAGGCTCAGAGCGTTAGAGGGCCCTCACCCCCAAAAATATCACACTGTCGCTATTTCTAAATAGCCCAGAACGCAGTAGCTGTATATCACCCAAGTCTAACTAACACACACAAGCTAGGTGATACCACAAACACAAGCTAGGTGACACCACAAACACAAGCTAGGTGACACCACAAACACAAGCTAGGTGACACCACAAACACAAGCTAGGTGACACCACAAACACAAGCTAGGTGACACCACAAACACAAGCTAGGTGACACCACAAACACAAGCTAGGTGACACCACAAACACAAGCTTAGGTGACACCACAAACACAAGCTAGGTGACACCACAAACACAAGCTAGGTGACACCACAAACACAAGCTAGGTGACACCACAAACACAAGCTAGGTGACACCACAAACACAAGCTAGGTGACACCACAAACACAAGCTAGGTGACACCACAAACACAAGCTAGGTGACACCACAAACACAAGCTAGGTGACACCACAAACACAAGCTAGGTGACACCACAAACACAAGCCAGGGTGACACCACAAACACAAGCCAGGTGACACCACAAACACAAGCTAGGTGACACCACAAACACAAGCTAGGTGACACCACAAACACAAGCTAGGTGACACCACAACACAAGCTTGACAGGTGACACCACAAACACAAGCCAGGTGACACCACAAACACAAGCTAGGTGACACCACAAACACAAGCCAGGTGACACCACAAACACAAGCTAGGTGACACCACAAACACAAGCTAGGTGATACCACAAACACAAGCTATGTGACACCACAAACACAAGCTAGGTGATACCACAAACACAAGCCAGGTGATACCACAAACACAAGCCAGGTGACACCACAAACACAAGCTAGGTGACACCACAAACACAAGCCAGGTGATACCACAGAACACAAGCTAGGTGACACCACAAACACAAGCTGGGTGACACCACAAACACAAGCTAGGTGACACCACAAACACAAGCTAGGTGACACCACAAACACAAGCTAGGTGATACCACAAACACAAGCTAGGTGATACCACAAACACAAGCTTTGAGGTGACACCACAAACACAAGCCAGGTGACACCACAAACACAAGCCAGGTGACACCACAAACACAAGCTAGGTGACACCACAACACAAGCTAGGTGACACCACAAACACAAGCCAGGTGACACCACAAACACACAACCACTAGGGTGACACCACAAACACAAGCTAGGTGACACCACAAACACAAGCTAGGTGATACCACAAACACAAGCCAGGTGACACCACAAACACAAGCTAGGTGACACCACAAACACAAGCTAGGTGACACCACAAACACAAGCTAGGTGACACCACAAACACAAGCTAGGTGACACCACAAACACAAGCTAGGTGATACCACAAACACAAGCTAGGTGATACCACAGACACAAGCTAGGTGACACCACAAACACAAGCTAGGTGACACCACAAACACAAGCTAGGTGATACCACAGACACAAGCTAGGTGACACCACAAACACAAGCTAGGTGACACCACAAACACAAGCTAGGTGACACCACAGACACAAGCTAGGTGACACCACAAACACAAGCTAGGTGACACCACAGAACACAAGCTAGGTGACACCACAAACACAAGCTAGGTGACACCACAAACACAAGCTAGGTGACACCACAAACACAAGCTAGGTGACACCACAAACACAAGCTAGGTGACACCACAAACACAAGCTAGGTGACACCACAAACACAAGCTAGGTGACACCACAAACACAAGCAAGGTGACACCACAAACACAAGCTAGGTGACACCACAAACACAAGCTAGGTGACACCACAAACACAAGCTAGGTGATACCACAAACACAAGCTAGGTGACACCACAAACACAAGCTAGGTGACACCACAAACACAAGCTAGGTGACACCACAAACACAAGCTAGGTGACACCACAAACACAAGCTAGGTGATACCACAAACACAAGCTAGGTTATACCACAAACACAAGCCAGGTGATACCACAAACACAAGCTAGGTGACACCACAAACACAAGCTAGGTGACACCACAAACACAAGCTAGGTGACACCACAAACACAAGCTAGGTGATACCACAAACACAAGCTAGGTGACACCACAAACACAAGCTAGGTGACACCACAAACACAAGCTAGGTGACACCACAAACACAAGCTAGGTGACACCACATACACAAGCTAGGTGATACCACAAACACAAGCTAGGTGACACCACATACACAAGCTAGGTGATACCACAAACACAAGCTAGGTGATACCACAAACACAAGCTAGGTGACACCACAAACACAAGCTAGGTGACACCACATACACAAGCTAGGTGATACCACAAACACAAGCTAGGTGACACCACAAACACAAGCTAGGTGACACCACATACACAAGCTAGGTGACACCACAAACACAAGCTAGGTGACACCACAAACACAAGCTAGGTGACACCACAAACACAAGCTAGGTGACACCACAAACACAAGCTAGGTGACACCACAAACACAAGCTAGGTGACACCACAAACACAAGCTAGGTGACACCACAAACACAAGCTAGGTGACACCACAAACACAAGCTAGGTGACACCACAAACACAAGCTAGGTGACACCACAAACACAAGCTAGGTGACACCACAAACACAAGCTAGGTGATACCACAAACACAAGCTAGGTGACACCACAGACACAAGCTAGGTGACACCACAAACACAAGCTAGGTGACACCACAAACACAAGCTAGGTGACACCACAAACACAAGCTAGGTGACACCACAAACACAAGCTAGGTGATACCACAAACACAAGCTAGGTGATACCACAAACACAAGCTAGGTGACACCACAAACACAAGCTAGGTGACACCACAAACACAAGCTAGGTGATACCACAAACACAAGCTAGGTGATACCACAAACACAAGCTAGGTGACACCACATAAGCACACATACATGCACGCACACACAGTACTCACATGACCGAGCCTGGACAGTGACCTGCAGGAAGCAGAGTCACCACAAGTTCTTCTCTCTGTGGACACACACAATATCAGTCATCAAAGAGTCAGTCATACAGCAAACTGACAGCGATCAGCCCTTATGACCCTCTATATATGTTGTAATGATGAACCGGTGTCGTACCTCTCCTGAAGCCTCGTCTATTAAAGTGATTAGTGTGGGACTCTCCAGTTCCAAAGCAACCTAGACAAACAGAAGCACGTCAAAATTACACAAAACACATGTTGCCTAGCAATAGGTCCATAACTAAGATTTTTGACAATTAACTACTTACTATGTGATCTTCCCAGAAGGCATATTTTGGATTGCTCAGCAACAGTTCCTTAGTTACAAATGAACAGTACAGTTTGACTGTCAGACTGGAACAAATGAACAAAGACAGTTTGACTGTCAGACTGGCACAAATGAACAAAGACAGTTTGACTGTCAGACTGGCACAAATGAACAAACAAAGTTTCACTGTCAGACTGGCACAAATGAACAAAGACAGTTTGACTGTCAGACTGGAACAAATGAACAAAGACAGTTTGACTGTCAGACTGGAACAAATGAACAAAGACAGTTTGACTGTCAGACCGGAACAAATGAACAAAGACAGTTTGACTGTCAGACTGGAACAAATGAACAAAGACAGTTTGACTGTCAGACTGGAACAAATGAACAAAGACAGTTTGACTGTCAGACTGGAACAAATGAACAAAGACAGTTTGACTGTCAGACTGGAACAAATGAACAAAGACAGTTTGACTGTCAGACTGGAACAAATGAACAAAGACAGTTTGACTGTCAGACTGGAACAAATGAACAAAGACAGTTTGACTGTCAGACTGGAACAAATGAACAAAGAGTCAGTTTGACAGTGAGATAGAAAATAAGTCAGACCGTCAAACCGAACAAATGAACAAACGAACTCATTTTGACAGTAACGTTAGACCTTCAACATCAGTTAGCCATCCTTTGTTTCACTGAACTTTCACACCATCAAAATAAAACCTGAATTTCAACTTTCTTTTCAAATAGAGGCCCCTTCTTCACCAGCAACCTTCATGTGATCTGCAGAAAATGCATGATGTAAAGTAGAGCTAACGTTAGCTAGTTACATGTCCACTGTGTGCCAGTTAAGAGCACATACTGGCTGAGTTATCTTTAGCTAACTTACCATAACTTGTTCACTCGATCTCACTGTTCCTAGAGATCTTCTTCCTTTACCTTTGTGGCAGTGAGATAGAAGATAAGCCCTTGCATGTAGATTCTCCCTGTCAAACCGATCCAGCGACATGTTGGGATACTCCTTCATGCGACCCGCGAACGAACTCATTTTGACTGAAGATTAGATTGATTGTGCTCATTTAGCAACCACCTTGAAAGAAGAAGACATTTCGGAAAAGAAGAAGAAGAAGAAGAAGAAGAAGAAGAAGAAGAAGAAGAAGAAGGAAGGAAGGAAGGAAGGAAGGAAGGTTCATTTCCCTCATATATCTTGAACCCACTCGTTAGCTAAACGAGCTGACATTTCCACTGTCAGCATTTTGGTCGGGATACTTGAAAGAAGTTCCTAAGAAAATAAGAAGAACTGACTTGCCTAGTTAAATAGCTGCCGTTAGCTAAACCACCTAGTGGATGGGAGACAAAACGTGTCCACTGTCAGCATTGTATCGGAATTTAAACCTGCTCACAATAACGACGTTGCCAGCATTTATCTGTGCTACCAGTATTACCATAACAACACCTTGTTAAAGAAGAAGAAGGAGAAGAAGAAGAAGAAGAAGAAGAAGAAGAAGAAGAAGAAGGAAGGAAGGTTGGGTTGCCAGCATATATCTGTGCTACCAGTATTACCATAACAACACCTTGTTAAAGACCCACTGTTCCCAGGCCGTCATTGAAAATAAGAATTTGTTCTTAACTGACTTGCCTAGTTAAATAAATGTAAAATAAACAAGAAGAAGAAGAAGAAGTAAGGAAGGAGGGAAGGAAGGAAGGGAGGGAGGAAGGAGTATTGGGTTGCTCGGCAACTAAAGACAAGCCTCCTCGTCATCATCTCTTGGATCTGTGAGTTTTGCCCCGTTCAGCTGTAAGTAACATGTGGTATCAGCTACTTAATCAAATTGGGAAACAAATGTATAGCTAGCTAGCCAGATTCAGTCTATTTTCTAACTGTGACTTCTATATTATATCATAGCCCGAAGCTAGTGCTAGCAAGTTTAATTCAAATATTGGCGTTAGCTAGTTAGCTACTGTACGTTTGGCAACGTTACTGTGCAAATTCAATTCGATTGGTTTCGGGCACGAATATTAAAACTGAAATCAGCTTAAGAAATGTATAGATAAAATGTTTTCGGCAATAAGATGGTTAGTGTGTAAGAATTAAGAGAGCAGTTCTGCCTGCTCTCCCCTCTACTATTTCCTGTACCGAGACTGGCTATCTGACAAGTGGTCGGCAGAACCACCTGCTGCACCCATCTGCTCTATCCCCCAGGACAGGAGGACGGGGAGAAAATAGAAAATCAGCCTTACCCTACTTCTGCCACCCAATTCATATTCAGGATGCCCCTCCCCATATAACCTACTATGTAATTGCCATTCTTTTAAAATTGTGTTTTTTTGTTTATTTAGTTTTCCTTTATGTATTTCAGTGTCCATGACTGTCATGTCAGTATATAGAGATACTTGAACTTGTCTAACTGAGCCCACTATTTGCTCCTGTAGGTCGCCTGTGGACATCCTCTCTGCAGCATAATGTCTTGTGCAGCCTACTTAGATGGCAACGCAACGCCAAAGTCCATGAGCAGAGCCAAACAATGGACTGACGAGGTGGAGAACTTATACAGATTCCAACAGGCAGGCTACAGAGATGAACTGGAATACAAACAAGTAAAGCAAGTTGACTTGGTAAACAACTTAAATGAATCATCATCACTGGCTAAAAGCATTGCCACTGACAGTTGGTTCACTGCAAGATGAATGTGTCACTGTGGCATTGCTTCTTTGTCTTAGATCGACAGGTGGCCTGAGACTGGGTTTGTGAAGAAGCTTCAGCGTCGAGACAACACATTCTATTACTACAACAGAAAAAGAGAATGTGAAGACCGGGAAGTCCATAAAGTGAAGGTCTATGCATATTAAGTCAGGAGTGTCCAGCAATCTCTTTTCCATTTTGAATATCTTTTGACGTGTTTTTGAAGAAGACGTCTGTAGGAAGGAAGGCAGCATCATCCCAGCTGTGGAATGTAGACCAGTTCACTGAATAAAGGGTGTGAGGCTGAAGCTGTCTGATGTGTGTGAACCTGTGATGGGAGGTATGTGTGTGTTATAAGGGTCCTTTTGATGAGTGTTTTGTTGTGGATCCAGATGAACTATTGAACTGTGTGAGAGGGGATTATAGTCTGGGGCTATCACACCCTCATCATGTGATATTGTGACGTTAGTATGAGGACTGGGATTACCGTCAACAAAATAAAATACCTAAAGTCTGACCCCTAACAGGGATATTCACATACCAGTACACTAACTATGATTCACATATACCAGTACTCCCAAATACAACATAGAGCTGCTGAGCACATGTTCTGCTGCATGACATTCATGGTTATTCTATAAACATACATTTCTATATGAATGTTGTGTAAAGTTGCATCCTCCTGTGGGGGATATGGGGCTCAGTTAGAGTGGACTGAGAGCTGAACTGGTATGACAGTTAGCAGGTGGGTAAAACACTACAACTATTTGGGTTAAGTATTGGTCCTGACGAATATACTTACAAGTCTACAATGATCATTCATATGATATGAAGATAACGACTGGATTTTCCACAGGTGTAAAGTATTTCAGTCAAATTACTGGAAAGTTCTACTTAAGTAGTTTTTCTGGGTATCTGTACTTTACTATTCATATTTTTTTACAACTTTTACTTCACTACATCCCTAAAGACAATATTGTACTTTTTATTCCATACATTTTCCCTGACAACCCAAAGCACTCTTTACATTTTGAATGCTTAGCAGAACAGGAAAATTGTGAAATTGACACACTTATCAAGAGAATGCGTGGTCATCCCTACTGGGTATGTTCTGGCGGACTCACTAAACACATGTATGTTGTGTAAATAATGTCTGAGTGTTGGAGTGTGTCCCTGGCTATCCATACATTTTCAAAACAACAATTTATACTTTTACTTTTGATATTTAAGTATATTTTAGCAATGCAATCTACTTTTGATACTTAAGTATATTTAAAACCAAATACTTTTAGACTTTTACTCAAGTAGTATTTTACTGGGTGACTTTTACTTAAGGTATTAAGGTATCTATACTTTTACTCAAGTATGACAAATTGGGTACTTTTTCCACCACTGGGATTTCCACAAACATTTCTGCCGAATGGTGTCCCTAAAAAGGTTTGCATTAATCTACACTCATCAAATCAATTAAAACAGACCCATTAATGCATGTGAAATAGGTTAGTACACTGTATTGAATCATGTCAACTCTTGCCGAAATGTGTACCGCCGTAATAAGATATTTTGCCTTTAAGAGTACTGTCACGTTCCCTTTAAGCTGCCCGGCTGTAATTTCTGGTTGAGCCGATCAGAATCATTTTGCTCCTGGAAGTTTTGGAGACACTGGATAAGTGACAAGTAGTTGACACATATTCATCTGAAACACAACCTCTTATTATGCTCTGACACGTAAGTACATTGAAACAAAGTAGACGTTTGGTTCAACCTTTGAAATGGGTGTTTTGAGCAGCTGATTGGAGCCGTCCTAGTAGTGTTATTGTTAGCGGACATGCTATCAGTAACAAACTGCCGTTAGATAACCAGCAGGCTAACTAGCTAGCCGTCTAATATTAAACTCGTAGATATGTTTTGTGAACTTTGATGAGTGTTTAAAATGAATGTTAAATTAAGATCTGCGAGGTCAGCGCCCAACACAGCTAAACTAGCTAGCAAGCCTAACGACTACCAGCTGTTAGCCGACTTTTTACAAGTGATTTAGCTAGCCCGGTTGGTTTCCTGTATGTCCTAGCCCGGTTGGTTTCCTGTATGTCCTAGCCCGGTTGGTTTCCTGTATGTCCTAGCCCGGTTGGTTTCCTGTATGTCCTAGCCCGGTTGGTTTCCTGTATGTCCTAGCCCGGTTGGTTTCCCGTGTCCTAGCCCGGTTGGTTTCCAGTATGTCCTAGCCCGGTTGGTTTCCTGTATGTCCTAGCCCGGTTGGTTTCCCGTATGTCCTAGCCCGGTTGGTTTCCCGTATGTCCTAGCCCGGTTGGTTTCCAGTATGTCCTAGCCCGGTTGGTTTCCAGTATGTCCTAGCCCGGTTGGTTTCCAGTATGTCCTAGCCCGGTTGGTTTCCTGTATGTCCTAGCCCGGTTGGTTTCCTGTATGTCCTAGCCTGGTTGGTTTCCCCGTATGTCCTAGCCCGGTTGGTTTTCCGTATGTCCTAGCCCGGTTGGTTTCCCATGTATGTCCTAGCCCGGTTGGTTTCCTGTATGTCCTAGCCCGGTTGGTTTCCTGTATGTCCTAGCCCGGTTGGTTTCCAGTATGTCCTAGCCCGGTTGGTTTACCGTATGTCCTAGCCCGGTTGGTTTCCCGTATGTCCTAGCCCGGTTGGTTTCCCGTATGTCCTAGCCCGGTTGGTTTCCAGTATGTCCTAGCCCGGTTGGTTTCCTGTATGTCCTAGCCCGGTTGGTTTCCTGTATGTCCTAGCCCGGTTGGTTTCCTGTATGTCCTAGCCCGGTGGTTTCCCGGTTTCCCGTATGTCCTAGCCCGGTTGGTTTCCCGTATGTCCTAGCCCGGTTGGTTTCCCGTATGTCCTAGCCCGGTTGGTTTCCGTATGTCCTAGCCCGGTTGGTTTCAGTATGTCCTAGCCCGGTTGGTTTCCCGTATGTCCTAGCCCGGTTGGTTTCCCGTATGTCCTAGCCCGGTTGGTTTCCCGTATGTCCTAGCCCGGTTGGTTTCCCGTATGTCCTAGCCCGGTTGGTTTCCTGTATGTCCTAGCCCGGTTGGTTTCCTGTATGTCCTAGCCCGGTTGGTTTCCTGTGTCCTAGCCCGGTTGGTTTCCTGTATGTCCTAGCCCGGCTGGTTTCCCGTATGTCCTAGCCCGGTTGGTTTCCCGTATGTCCTAGCCCGGTTGGTTTCCCGTATGTCCTAGCCCGGTTGGTTTCCGTATGTCCTAGCCCGGTTGGTTTCCCGTATGTCCTAGCCCGGTTGGTTTCCCGTATGTCCTAGCCCGGTTGGTTTCCAGTATGTCCTAGCCCGGTTGGTTTCCTGTATGTCCTAGCCCGGTTGGTTTCCTGTATGTCCTAGCCCGGTTGGTTTCCTGTATGTCCTAGCCCGGTTGGTTTCCCGTATGTCCTAGCCCGGTTGGTTTCCCGTATGTCCCAGCCCGGTTGGTTTCCCGTATGTCCTAGCCCGGTTGGTTTCCTGTATGTCCTAGCCCGGTTGGTTTCCAGTAAGTCCTAGCCCGGTTGGTTTCCTGTATGTCCTAGCCCGGCTGGTTTCCTGTATGTCCTAGCCCGGTTGGTTTCCTGTATGTCCTAGCCCGGTTGGTTTCCTGTATGTCCTAGCCCGGTTGGTTTCCGTATGTCCTAGCCCGGTTGGTTTCCCGTATGTCCTAGCCCGGTTGGTTTCCCGTATGTCCTAGCCCGGTTGGTTTCCGTATGTCCTAGCCCGGTTGGTTTCCCGTATGTCCTAGCCCGGTTGGTTTCCCGTATGTCCTAGCCCGGTTGGTTTCCCCGTATGTCCTAGCCCGGTTGGTTTCCGTATGTCCTAGCCCGGTTGGTTTCCCGTATGTCCTAGCCCGGTTGGTTTCCGTATGTCCTAGCCCGGTTGGTTTCCGTATGTCCTAGCCCGGTTGGTTTCCAGTATGTCCTAGCCCGGTTGGTTTCCAGTATGTCCTAGCCCGGTTGGTTTCCCAGTATGTCCTAGCCAGGTTGGTTTCCCGTATGTCCTAGCCAATAAAATTGGTTTCCTCGTATGTCCTAGCCCGGTTGGTTTCCCGTATGTCCTAGCCGGTTGGTTTCCTGTATGTCCTAGCCCGGTTGGTTTCCTGTATGTCCTAGCTCGGTTGGTTTCCTGTATGTCCTAGCCCGGTTGGTTTCCTGTATGTCCTAGCCCGGTTGGTTTCCTGTATGTCCCAGCCCGGTTGGTTTCCCGTATGTCCTAGCCCGGTTGGTTTCCTGTATGTCCTAGCCCGGTTGGTTTCCTGTATGTCCTAGCCCGGTTGGTTTCCTCTGACGGTTGAAACTCCTGTATGTCCTACCACCGGTTGGTTTCCCACTGAATGAACACGTATTTTAACTTAATATAATACATCAATAAAATCTATTTAGCCTCAAGTAAATAATGAAACGTGTTCAATTTGGTTTAAATAATGCAAAAACAAAGTGTTGGAGAAGTAAAAACCTGCAATATGTGCTATGTAAGAAAGCTAACGTTTCAGTTCCTTGCTCATGTAACAGTATAACTTTAGACCGTCCTCGCCCATACCCGGGGCGAACCAGGACCCTCTGCACACATCAACAGTCACCCATGAAGCATCGTTACCCATCGCTCCACAAAAGCCGCGGCCCGGAACCACTACTTCAAGGTTTCAGAGCAAGTGACGTCACCGATTGAAACTCTATTTAGCGCGCACCACCGCTGACTAGCTAGCAGTTTCACATCCGTTACACTCAGAACATGAGAACATACGAAAGCTGTTGGTTCCTTTTAACATGAGTCTTCAATATCCCCAGGTAAGAGTTTTAGGTTGTAAAGTTTTATTTGTAGTTATTATAGGAATTATAGGACTATTTCCCTCTATACCATTTGAATTTCATTAACCTTTGATTATTGGATGTCTTGTAGGCACTTTAGTATTGCCAGTGTAACAGTATAGCTTCCGTCCCTTTCTCGCTCCTCCCTGGGCTCGAACCAGCAACACAACGACAACAGCCACTCTTAAGCAGCGTTACCCATGCAGAGCAACTTACCTTGGCTTACATTTACATTTAAGTCATTTAGCAGACGCTCTTATCCAGAGCGACTTACAAATTGGTGCATACATCTTAAGACATCCAGTGGAACAGCCACTTTACAATAGTGCATCTAAATCTTTTTAGGGGGGTGAGAAGGATTACTTACCCTATCCTAGGTATTCCTTGAAGAGGTGGGGTTTCAGGTGTCTCCGGAAGGTGGTGATTGACTCCGCTGTCCTGGCGTCGTGAGGAGTTTGTTCCACCATTGGGGGCCAGAGCAGCGAACAGTTTTGACTGGGCTGAGCGGGAACTGTACTTCCTCAGTGGTAGGGAGGCGAGCAGGCCAGAGGTGGATGGCTTACTGCATCCGCGTAACAGGCAGGCTCCTTGTGGAGTGCAACGAGAGAGAGGCAGGTCGTTATTGTGTTGGACTAGTTAAATGTAAGGTTGCAAGATTGGATCCCGAGCTGACAAGGTAAAAATCTGTCGCTCTGCCCCTGAACGAGGCAGTTAACCCACCGTTCCTAGGCCGTCAGTGAAAATAAGAATGTGTTCTTAACTGACTTGCCTGGTTAAATAAAGATATATATTTTTTAAATTAAATCAGCAAATCGGCGCCCAAAAATACCGATTTCCGATTGTTATGAAAACTTGAAATCGGCCCTGATTAATCGGCCATTCCGATTAATCGGTCGACCTCTAGTTACTACTGCATTGTCAGAACTAGAAGCACAAGCATTTCGCTACATTCGTATTAACATCTGCTAACCATGTGTATGTGAAAAATAAAATTTGATTTGATTTGGGGCGGCAGGTAGCCCAGCAGGTTGGGGAGGCAGGTATCTGTCATTCTGCCCCTGAACAAGGCAGTTAACCCACTGTTCCCCGGTCAAAGAAAATATTTAACTGACTTGCCTAGTTAAATAAAGGTAAAAAAATATATATATATATAAAATGTTTAACTAGCAAGGCCATTTAGACTCCGGTTGGGGGATTGCTGTTGTTTTCAGTGTAGCTGTTCACATGATCCCATGCAGCAGCTCTTAGGTTATGATGTGTTATGTAGCCCAGGCTGGGATGGAGCTGGAGGCTAGAGAGTAGCAGCTAGTTCCCATGTCATAATGGACCTCTTGTTTCTTGTGGGTTTGGAGCACAAAGCTGCCTCAGGAATTCTGCCTTTTCACCCAGAATGTTGTTGCAACAGGAAACAGTCTCTGCTCTCTGGCCTAGAATGGTCTTCTGCACCGTGCAGTAACATACTGCTGGGCTAGGGCTGGGATAGGGCTAGAGCTAGGGAAGGGCTAGGGCTTAGGCTAGAGCTGGGCTAGGGCTGGGATAGAGCTAGAGCTAGAGCTAGGGTAGGGCTGGGATAGGGAAGAGCTGGGCTAGGGCTTAGGCTAGAGCTAGGTAGGGCTGGGATAGGGCCAGAGCTAGGGTAGAGCTGGGCTAGGGCTTAGGTAGAGCTGGCCTAGAATGGTCTTCTGCACCGTGCAGTAACATACTGCTGGGCTAGGGGTAGAGCTAGGGTAGGGCCAGAGCTAGGGTAGAGCTAGAGTAGGGCTGAGCTGAGAGAGCTAGGGTAGAGCTGGGCTAGAGCTAGGTAGAGCTAGGGTGGGATAGAGCTGAGCTAGAATAGAGCTGGGCTAGAGCTAGGCAGAGCTGGGGTAGAGCTAGGGTAGAGCTGGGCTGGGATAGAGCTGGACTGGAGCTAGGGTAGAGCTGGGCTAGAGCTGGGCTGGGCTAGGTAGAGCTTTATTGAGCTAGGTAGAGCTGGACTGGAGCTAGGGTGGAGCTGGGATAGAGAAGAAACATGACACAACGTCTAGGGGGATTTGGGATTGGGCTGGGGGCTAGATGAGAGGGGGATCAAGGAGAGAGAGGAGGTAAAGGAATAGGGGGAATCAGAAAGGGAAGTAGGGGAAGGGGTGTTTTAGCCAGTCCCTTTATGGGGTGAGGGACAGGCTGTTAACTTCCCTCTCCTATTCCTCCCACCCTTCAGGTCAGGCATCTGGTTGGCTGGCCCTGCTTCCTGTCCGGTAAGGCCTGCCCCTGTGGAGCCACTAGCATGCAGTTCCTCTGTGTGTCCATGGGGTGGAGCTGCTGAGCCATGGATGACTTCACTACCAATGACTTCACCACCAGAACATATGGCACCAGCGGCCTTGACAACAGACTGCTGTTTGGAGAAACCTCTGCTCGGGTACGTGTGTGTGTGTGTGTGTGTGTGTGTGTGTGTGTGTGTGTGTGTGTGTGTGTGTGTGTGTGTGTGTGTGTGTGTACGGCTGTTGCGGGGACCATATTACCGCCACACCCACAGTCTTGAGTCTCCTCTTCTGCACTCTGGACATGCGTTGGTAGTACCTAACTCACTAACAACCATCAGGTCCTAATGGCTCCATGTCCCCCTAACCATCGGGTCCTAATGGCTCCATGTCCCTCTAACCATCGGGTCCTAATGGCTCCATGTCCCTCTAACCATCAGGTCCTAATGGCTCCATGTCCCCCTGACCATCAGGTCCTAATGGCTCCATGTCCCTCTAACCATCGGGTCCTAATGGCTCCATGTCCCTCTAACCATCAGGATCCATGTCCCTCTAACCATCGGGTCCTAATGGCTCCATGTCCCTCTAACCATCGGGTCCTAATGGATCCATGTCCCCCTAACCATCGGGTCCTAATGGCTCCATGTCCCTCTAACCATCGGGTCCTAATGGCTCCATGTCCCTCTAACCATCGGGTCCTAATGGCTCCATGTCCCTCTAACCATCGGGTCCTAATGGCTCCATGTCCCTCTAACCATCGGGTCCTAATGGCTCCATGTCCCTCTAACCATCGGGTCCTAATGGCTCCATGTCCCTCTAACCATCGGGTCCTAATGGCTCCATGTCCCTCTAACCATCGGGTCCTAATGGCTCCATGTCCCTCTAACCATCGGGTCCTAATGGCTCCATGTCCCTGTAACCATCGGGTCCTAATGGCTCCATGTCCCTCTAACCATCAGGTCCTAATGGCTCCATGTCCCTCTAACCATCGGGTCCTAATGGCTCCATGTCCCTCTAACCATCGGGTCCTAATGGCTCCATGTCCCTCTAACCATCAGGTCCTAATGGCTCCATGTCCCTCTAACCATCAGGTCCTAATGGCTCCATGTCCCTCTAACCATCAGGTCCTAATGGCTCCATGTCCCTCTAACCATCAGGTCCTAATGGCTCCATGTCCCCCTAACCATCAGGTCCTAATGGCTCCATGTCCCTCTAACCATCAGGTCCTAATGGCTCCAACCATCGGGTCCTAATGGCTCCATGTCCCTCTAACCATCAGGTCCTAATGGCTCCATGTCCCCTAACCATCAGGTCCTAATGGCTCCATGTCCCCAACCACTCTGACATCCTAATGGCTCCATGTCACTCTAACCATCAGGTATCATGGCTCCATGTCCAACTCAACCATCACTGTGATGATCAATGTCCCCCTGAACCATCAGGTCAACAGCAGGTTGAACCATGTCCCCCTAACCATCAGGTCCTTGTGGCTCCATGTCCAAACCCAACACAATGAAATCAGTGCTTTCTAATGGTCCATGATTAACCATCAGGTCACTCCATAGTCCATCTGACAGCTCATTCATAGGCCTGTATATGGCCCCATGTCCCTAATAAAATAAGGTCCTGTTGTACCATCAGGTCATAATGGCTCCATGTCCCTTAACCATTTCAGGTCCATAATGGCTCCATGTCCCTACTAACCAACATGTCCTATTCATGATCTGGGAGGTCCCAATGGCTCCATGTCCCTGTCCAGAGCAAAACCCAACCATCAGGTCCTGAATGGCTCCATGTCCCTAACCAGAGGTTGTGGCTCCATGTCCCAGATCTGGGGATCAGGTCCCAATGGCTCCATGTCCCTGCAACCATGAGGTCCTAATGGCTCCATGTCCCTCTAACCATCATTCTTAATGGCTCCATGTCCCCCTAACCATCAAAGTCCCAATGGCTCCATGTCCCTCTAACCATCAGGTCCTAATGGCTCCATGTCCCAATAACCATCAGGTCCTGACAACCATCAGGTCCTCTGTGGCTCCATGAACCTTCTAACCATCAGGTCAATGGCTCCATGTCCTCTAACCATCAGGTCCTAATGGCTCCATGTCCCTATAACCATCAGGTCCTATAACCATCAGGTCCATGACATGCCCTCTAACCATCAAAATGGCACCATAACCATCAGGTCCAAATGGCTCCATGTCCCTCTAACCAAGGTCCTAATGGCTCCATGTCCCTCTAACCATCAGGTCCTGGAGGCTCCTGTCCCCAACCATCAGGTCCTAATGGCTCCATGTCCCCTAACCATCAGGTCCTAATGGCTCCATGTCCCTCTAACCATCAGGTCCTCAGACTGGCTCCATGTCCAACCATCAAGTCCTAATGGCTCCATGTCCCTCTAACCATCGGGTCCTAATGGCTTGTCCCTCTGTGGCTCCATGTCCCTCTAACCATCGGCTGTCCCGAATGGCTCCCCATCCAACCATCAGATCCTAATGGATCCATGTCCCTCTAACCATCGGGAGAAATGGCTCCATGTCCCTCTAACCATCAGGTCCTAATGGCTCCATGTCCCTCTAACCATCGAGGCTGTAATGGCTCCAAAGTCCTTCTAACCAAGTCTGAGTCCTAATGGCTCTGTCCCTACTAACCATCAATGTTATATTTCAAATGTTGTTATTGTAGCAAGTGTATATCTAAACCTGTTTCATGCTTTGTCATCATAGGGCTCCATGTCCCTCTAACCATTAAAATCACAACAGTATCATGCTTTTTACAACTCACCTCACTGTGATGATGTTCAACAGTGGTTGAACCAGTGAAAAACTATTGAATCAATTGTGGATGCTGTAACCAAAGTGGAAACAATTGAGGGGTCTGAATACTTTCCAAATGCATGATTAGTAAAGAACAGATGAAATTGCTGAATAGCTCAGATTCAATAGGATCAGTTGATATGAGCCCCCACCCCCTCAAAAAAGGAAAAAAATAATGATTTCTCTGCAATGTTCTCAAATTATCAACAGCCCAGTCACATCAAGCAGCCCATGATGTTAAACTGTTTTTCAGATGTCATTCTAAGGTTTGTAACTTCAAAACTACAGTTGCCAAATAACTCTGAACCTAGGGTCTAGGACCTGTTTCAAATAACTGAACCTAGGGCATGTCCTGAGCAAATAACTGAACCTATAAGGTTGAAGGAATTGAACCGTAGGGTATAGGATTGTGGTCAAATAACTGAACCTAGGGTATAGGACCTTTCTGCAAATAACTGAACCAACAGTCTATTCTCCAGGAACACAGTGGCCTCCATCATTCCAAAAACTGGAACCTAGAAGTATAGGACCTGTTCCAAATAACTCTTCCTAGGGCTGGACCTGTTTCAAACTAACTGAACCTAGGGTCAGAGGACCTGTTTCAAATAACTGAACCTATGGTCACTAGGACCTAGAGTTCCTCTGTGGACAAAAACTTCAACTGGAAACCTTTTCAAATAACTCCACCAATGGGCCTATAGGAGGTTGGTCAAATAACTGAACCTAGGGTAAAGGCACCTGTTTCAGCCCGCCTGGAGTTGGCAAAGGCACCTAAATACTCAGAACCATGAGAAACAAGGACTCTGGTTTGATGAACCTAGGGTATGGACTCTGTTGGCCTAACTGAAGCTACGTCTGGAGGAAGCCTGTCACCAAATAACTCTGAACCTAGGAAGCATGGAGGTGTTTCAGCATCATGCTGTGGGGACCTAGGGTATGAGGACCTGTTTCAAATAATGAATGGAGTACCTAGGGAATAGGACCTGCTCCAAATAACTCAGAACCTAGGGCGATAGGACCTGTTTCAAATAACTGAACAAGTCTCAATGTCCATGACTGGCCCAGGAGCCTGGACTTGAACCCGATAACTTGAACATCTCTGGAGAGACCAGAAAATAGCTGAACCTGCATAGGACCTGCTCCCCATAACCTGACAGATCTTGAGAGGATCTGCAGAGAAGAACCTAGGAGAAACTCCTCCAAATACAGGTGTGCCAACCTTGTGGCGTCAAGACCCAAAAGACTCTGAACCTGTAATTGGACCTGGTGCTTCAAATAAGTAACCTGGGTAAAGGGTCTGAATACTAATGTCAAGGTTATATTTCAAATTTTGTTATTGTAGGACAAGTGTATATCTAAACCTGTTTCATGCCTTGTCAAATAGGGTGTTGGCTGTGGATTGTTGCCAAATAACTGAACCTATTGAATCAAAACCTGTAGAATAAGGGTGGCTGTAACCTAATTGAATGTTCCAAATAACAATGTGAACCTGAGGGGTATAGAATACTTTCCAAATGCACTGTATTAGTAAAGAACAGATGAAATTGCTGAATAGTCAGATGGGTGGCAATATGATCAGGTGATGAGAGAACCGGACCTGTTAGCCTCAGGCAAGGAACAGAGGGGACCTTTTCAATGTTCTCAAATTATCAACAGCCTAGTAATCAACCAGCCCATATGTGGTGTTTTTCTAACTCATTCTAAGGTTTGTATCATTCAAAAACTACAGTTGCCAAATAACTCTGAACCTAGGGCATAGGACCTGTTTCAAATAACTGAACCTAGGGTATAGGACCTGTTTCAAATAACTGAACCTAGGGTATAGGACCTGTTTCAAATAACTGAACCTAGGGTATAGGACCTGTTTCAAATAACTGAACCTAGGGTATAGGACCTGTTCCAAATAACTGAACCTAGGGTATAGGACCTGTTTCAAATAACTGAACCTAGGGTATAGGACCTGTTTCAAATAACTGAACCTAGGGTATAGGACCTGTTTCAAATAACTGAACCTAGGGTATAGGACCTGTTTCAAATAACTGAACCTAGGGGTATAGGACCTGTTCCAAATAACTGAACCTAGGGTATAGGACCTGTTCCAAATAACTCTGAACCTAGGGTATAGGACCTGTTTCAAATAACTGAACCTAGGTATAGGACCTGTTTCAAATAACTCTGAACCTAGGGTATAGGACCTGTTCCAAATAACTGAACCTAGGGTATAGGACCTGTTCCAAATAACTCTGAACCTAGGGTATAGGACCTGTTCCAAATAACTGAACCTAGGGTATAGGACCTGTTCCAAATAACTGAACCTAGGGTATAGGACCTGTTTCAAATAACTGAACCTAGGGTATAGGACCTGTTTCAAATAACTGAACCTAGGGCATAGGACCTGTTTCAAATAACTGAACCTAGGGCATAGGACCTGTTTCAAATAACTGAACCTAGGGCATAGGACCTGTTTCAAATAACAACCTAGGGTATAGGACCTGTTTCAAATAACTGAACCTAGGGTATATGACCTGTTTCAAATAACAACCTAGGGTATAGGACCTGTTTCAAATAACTGAACCTAGGGTATAGGACCTGTTTCAAATAACTGAACCTAGGGTATAGGACCTGTTTCAAATAACTGAACCTAGGGTATAGGACCTGTTCCAAATAACTCTGAACCTAGGGTATAGGACCTGTTCCAAATAACTGAACCTAGGGTATAGGACCTGTTTCAAATAACTGAACCTAGGGTATAGGACCTGTTTCAAATAACTGAACCTAGGGCATAGGACCTGTTTCAAATAACTGAACCTAGGGCATAGGACCTGTTTCAAATAACTGAACCTAGGGTATAGGACCTGTTTCAAATAACTGAACCTAGGGTATAGGACCTGTTTCAAATAACTGAACCTAGGGTATAGGACCTGTTCCAAATAACTCTGAACCTAGGGTATAGGACCTGTTCCAAATAACTCTGAACCTAGGGTATAGGACCTGTTCCAAATAACTCTGAACCTAGGGTATAGGACCTGTTCCAAATAACTCTGAACCTAGGGTATAGGACCTGTTTCAAATAACTGAACCTAGGGTATAGGACCTGTTTCAAATAACTGAACCTAGGGTATAGGACCTGTTTCAAATAACTGAACCTAGGGTATAGGACCTGTTTCAAATAACTGAACCTAGGGTATAGGACCTGTTCCAAATAACTCTGAACCTAGGGTATAGGACCTGTTCCAAATAACTCTGAACCTAGGGTATAGGACCTGTTTCAAATAACTGAACCTAGGGTATAGGACCTGTTCCAAATAACTCTGAACCTAGGGTATAGGACCTGTTCCAAATAACTCTGAACCTAGGGTATAGGACCTGTTCCAAATAACTCTGAACCTAGGGTATAGGACCTGTTCCAAATAACTCTGAACCTAGGGTATAGGACCTGTTCCAAATAACTCTGAACCTAGGGTATAGGACCTGTTCCAAATAACTCTGAACCTAGGGTATAGGACCTGTTCCAAATAACTCTGAACCTAGGGTATAGGACCTGTTCCAAATAACTCTGAACCTAGGGTATAGGACCTGTTCCAAATAACTCTGAACCTAGGGTATAGGACCTGTTCCAAATAACTCTGAACCTAGGGTATAGGACCTGTTCCAAATAACTCTGAACCTAGGGTATAGGACCTGTTCCAAATAACTCTGAACCTAGGGTATAACTCTGGACCTGTTGTCTGGGGTATCAGAATCAGGAGGGACCATCAATCACCACATTCTTATCGGCAGACTCAACAGCCTTGGTTTCTCAAATGACTGCCTCGCCTGGTTCACCAACTACTTCTCAGAAGAAGAAGTGTCAAATCAGAGGACCTGTTGTCTGGACCTCTGGCAGTCTCTATGGGGGTGCCACAGGGTTCAATTCTCGGGCCGACTCTTTTCTCTGTATACATTAATGATGTCGCTCTTGCTGCTGGTGACACCATTTTGTGTCCTTCTGGCCCTTCTTTGGACACCGTTAACTAACCTCCAGACGAGCTTCAATGCCAGACAACTCTCCTTCCGTGGCCTCCAACTGCTCTTAAATGCAAGTAAAACTAAATGCATGCTCTTCAACCGATCGCTGACCACACCTGCCCAGCATCACTACTCTGGACGGTTCTGACTTAGAATATGTGGACAACTATAAATACCTAGGTGTCTGGTTAGACTGTAAACTCTCCTTCCAGACTCACATTAAGCATCTCCAATACAAAATTAAATCTAGAATCGGCCTCCTATTTCGCAATAAAGCATCCTTCATTCATGCTGCCAAACACACCCTCGTAAAACTGACCATCCTACCGATTTTTGACTTCTTCGATAAAATAGCCTCCAACACTCTACATCCAATTTGCTGAGTAGTCTATCACAGTGCCATCCGTTTTGTCACCAAAGCCCAATATACTACCCACCACTGCAACCTGCATGCTCTCGTTGGCTGGCCCTCGCTTCATATTCCTCGCCAAACCCACTGGCTGCAGGTAATCTATAAGTCTCTGCTAGGTAAAGCCCCGCCTTATCTCAGCTCACTGGTCACCATAGCAGCACCCACCCGTAGCACACGCTCCAGCAGGAATATTTCACTGGTAACCCCCAAAGACAATTCCTCCTTTGGCCGCCTTTTCTTCCAGTTCTTTGCTGCCAATGACTGGAACGAATTGCAAAAAAAATCACTGAAGTTGGAGACTCATATCTCCCTCACTAGCTTTAAGCATCGGCTGTCAGAGCAGCTCACAGATCACTGCACCTGTACACAGCCCATCTGTAAATAGCCCATCCAACTACCTCATCCCCATACTGTATTAATGTATTTTTTTACTCCTTTGCACCCCAGTATCTCTACTTGCACATTCATCCTCTGCACATCTATCACTCCAGTGTTTAATTGCTGTATTGTAATTACTTCGCCACTAACGGCCTATTTATTGCCTTACCTCCCTAATCTTACCTCATTTGCAAACACTGTATATAGATTTTTGTTCCTATTGTGTTATGGACTGTACGTTTATTCCATGTGTAACTCTGTGTTTATGTCGCACTGCTTTGCTTTATCTTGGCCAGGTTGCAGTTGTAAATGAGAACTTTTTTCAACTGGCCTACCTGGTTAAATAAAGGTAGAAAAAAAAATAACTCAATCTGGGGCATGGGATCTGTTTCAAATAACTCAATCTGGGGCATGGGATCTGTTTCAAATAACTCAATCTGGGGCATGGGATCTGTTTCAAATAACTCAATCTGGGGCATGGGATCTGTTTCAAATAACTCAATCTAGGGCATGGGATCTGTTTCAAATAACTCAATCTGGGGCATGGGATCTGTTTCAAATAACTCAATCTGGGGCATGGGATCTGTTTCAAATAACTCAATCTGGGGCATGGGATCTGTTTCAAATAACTCAATCTGGGGCATGGGATCTGTTTCAAATAACTCAATCTGTGTCAAATAACTCAATCTGGGGCATGGGATCTGTTTCAAATAACTCAATCTGGGGCATGGGATCTGTTTCAAATAACTCAATCTGGGGCATGGGATCTGTTTCAAATAACGCAATCTAGGGCATGGGATCTGTTTCAAATAACTCAATCTGGGGCATGGGATCTGTTTCAAATAACTCAATCTGGGGCATGGGATCTGTTTCAAATAACGCAATCTGGGGCATGGGATCTGTTTCAAATAACTCAATCTGGGGCATGGGATCTGTTTCAAATAACTCAATCTGGGGCATGGGATCTGTTTCAAATAACTCAATCTGGGGCATGGGATCTGTTTCAAATAACTCAATCTGGGGCATGGGATCTGTTTCAAATAACTCAATCTGGGGCATGGGATCTGTTTCAAATAACTCAATCTGGGGCATGGGATCTGTTTCAAATAACTCAATCTGGGGCATGGGATCTGTTTCAAATAACTCAATCTGGGGCATGGGATCTGTTTCAAATAACTCAATCTGGGGCATGGGATCTGTTTCAAATAACTCAATCTGGGGCATGGGATCTGTTTCAAATAACTCAATCTGGGGCATGGGATCTGTTTCAAATAACTCAATCTGGGGCATGGGATCTGTTTCAAATAACTCAATCTGGGGCATGGGATCTGTTTCAAATAACTCAATCTGGGGCATGGGATCTGTTTCAAATAACTCAATCTGGGGCATGGGATCTGTTTCAAATAACTCAATCTGGGGCATGGGATCTGTTTCAAATAACTCAATCTGGGGCATGGGATCTGTTTCAAATAACTCAATCTGGGGCATGGGATCTGTTTCAAATAACTCAATCTGGGGCATGGGATCTGTTTCAAATAACTCAATCTGGGGCATGGGATCTGTTTCAAATAACTCAATCTGGGGCATGGGATCTGTTTCAAATAACTCAATCTGGGGCATGGGATCTGTTTCAAATAACTCAATCTGGGGCATGGGATCTGTTTCAAATAACTCAATCTGGGGCATGGGATCTGTTTCAAATAACTCAATCTGGGGCATGGGATCTGTTTCAAATAACTCAATCTGGGGCATGGGATCTGTTTCAAATAACTCAATCTGGGGCATGGGATCTGTTTCAAATAACTCAATCTGGGGCATGGGATCTGTTTCAAATAACTCAATCTGGGGCATGGGATCTGTTTCAAATAACTCAATCTGGGGCATGGGATCTGTTTCAAATAACTCAATCTGGGGCATGGGATCTGTTTCAAATAACTCAATCTGGGGCATGGGATCTGTTTCAAATAACTCAATCTGGGGCATGGGATCTGTTTCAAATAACTCAATCTGGGGCATGGGATCTGTTTCAAATAACTCAATCTGGGGCATGGGATCTGTTTCAAATAACTCAATCTGGGGCATGGGATCTGTTTCAAATAACTCAATCTGGGGCATGGGATCTGTTTCAAATAACTCAATCTGGGGCATGGGATCTGTTTCAAATAACTCAATCTGGGGCATGGGATCTGTTTCAAATAACTCAATCTGGGGCATGGGATCTGTTTCAAATAACTCAATCTGGGGCATGGGATCTGTTCTGTTTCAAATAACTCAATCTGGGGCATGGGATCTGTTTCAAATAACTCAATCTGGGGCATGGGATCTGTTTCAAATAACTCAATCTGGGGCATGGGATCTGTTTCAAATAACTCAATCTGGGGCATGGGATCTGTTTCAAATAACTCAATCTGGGGCATGGGATCTGTTTCAAATAACTCAATCTGGGGCATGGGATCTGTTTCAAAACTAACTCAATAACTGGGGCATGGGATCTGTTTCAAATAACTCAATCTGGGGCATGGGATCTGTTTCAAATAACTCAATCTGGGGCATGGGATCTGTTTCAAATAACTCAATCTGGGGCATGGGATCTGTTTCAAATAACTCAATCTGGGGCATGGGATCTGTTTCAAATAACTCAATCTGGGGCATGGGATCTGTTTCAAATAACTCAATCTGGGGCATGGGATCTGTTTCAAATAACTCAATCTGGGGCATGGGATCTGTTTCAAATAACTCAATCTGGGGCATGGGATCTGTTTCAAATAACTCAATCTGGGGCATGGGATCTGTTTCAAATAACTCAATCTGGGGCATGGGATCTGTTTCAAATAACTCAATCTGGGGCATGGGATCTGTTTCAAATAACTCAATCTGGGGCATGGGATCTGTTTCAAATAACTCAATCTGGGGCATGGGATCTGTTTCAAATAACTCAATCTGGGGCATGGGATCTGTTTCAAATAACTCAATCTGGGGCATGGGATCTGTTTCAAATAACTCAATCTGGGGCATGGGATCTGTTTCAAATAACTCAATCTGGGGCTGTTTCATGGGGGCATCTGTTTCAAATAACTCAATCTGGGGCATGGGATCTGTTTCAAATAACTCAATCTGGGGCATGGGATCTGTTTCAAATAACTCAATCTGGGGCATGGGATCTGTTTCAAATAACTCAATCTGGGGCATGGGATCTGTTTCAAATAACTCAATCTGGGGCATGGGATCTGTTTCAAATAACTCAATCTGGGGCATGGGATCTGTTTCAAATAACTCAATCTGGGGCATGGGATCTGTTTCAAATAACTCAATCTGGGGCATGGGATCTGTTTCAAATAACTCAATCTGGGGCATGGGATCTGTTTCAAATAACTCAATCTGGGGCATGGGATCTGTTTCAAATAACTCAATCTGGGGCATGGGATCTGTTTCAAATAACTCAATCTGGGGCATGGGATCTGTTTCAAATAACTCAATCTGGGGCATGGGATCTGTTTCAAATAACTCAATCTGGGGCATGGGATCTGTTTCAAATAACTCAATCTGGGGCATGGGATCTGTTTCAAATAACTCAATCTGGGGCATGGGATCTGTTTCAAATAACTCAATCTGGGGCATGGGATCTGTTTCAAATAACTCAATCTGGGGCATGGGATCTGTTTCAAATAACTCAATCTGGGGCATGGGATCTGTTTCAAATAACTCAATCTGGGGCATGGGATCTGTTTCAAATAACTGTTTCAAATAACTCAATCTGGGGCATGGGATCTGTTTCAAATAACTCAATCTGGGGCATGGGATCTGTTTCAAATAACTCAATCTGGGGCATGGGATCTGTTTCAAATAACTCAATCTGGGGCATGGGATCTGTTTCAAATAACTCAATCTGGGGCATGGGATCTGTTTCAAATAACTCAATCTGGGGCATGGGATCTGTTTCAAATAACTCAATCTGGGGCATGGGATCTGTTTCAAATAACTCAATCTGGGGCATGGGATCTGTTTCAAATAACTCAATCTGGGGCATGGGATCTGTTTCAAATAACTCAATCTGGGGCATGGGATCTGTTTCAAATAACTCAATCTGGGGCATGGGATCTGTTTCAAATAACTCAATCTGGGGCATGGGATCTGTTTCAAATAACTCAATCTGGGGCATGGGATCTGTTTCAAATAACTCAATCTGGGGCATGGGATCTGTTTCAAATAACTCAATCTGGGGCATGGGATCTGTTTCAAATAACTCAATCTGGGGCATGGGATCTGTTTCAAATAACTCAATCTGGGGCATGGGATCTGTTTCAAATAACTCAATCTGGGGCATGGGATCTGTTTCAAATAACTCAATCTGGGGCATGGGATCTGTTTCAAATAACTCAATCTGGGGCATGGGATCTGTTTCAAATAACTCAATCTGGGGCATGGGATCTGTTTCAAATAACTCAATCTGGGGCATGGGATCTGTTTCAAATAACTCAATCTGGGGCATGGGATCTGTTTCAAATAACTCAATCTGGGGCATGGGTTTCATAACTGTTCTGTTTCAAATAACTCAATCTGGGGCATGGGATCTGTTTCAAATAACTCAATCTGGGGCATGGGATCTGTTTCAAATAACTCAATCTGGGGCATGGGATCTGTTTCAAATAACTCAATCTGGGGCATGGGATCTGTTTCAAATAACTCAATCTGGGGCATGGGATCTGTTTCAAATAACTCAATCTGGGGCATGGGATCTGTTTCAAATAACTCAATCTGGGGCATGGGATCTGTTTCAAATAACTCAATCTGGGGCATGGGATCTGTTTCAAATAACTCAATCTGGGGCATGGGATCTGTTTCAAATAACTCAATCTGGGGCATGGGATCTGTTTCAAATAACTCAATCTGGGGCATGGGATCTGTTTCAAATAACTCAATCTGGGGCATGGGATCTGTTTCAAATAACTCAATCTGGGGCATGGGATCTGTTTCAAATAAAATCTGGGGCAATCTGTTTCAATCTGGGGCATGGGATCTGTTTCAAATAACTCAATCTGGGGCATGGGATCTGTTTCAAATAACTCAATCTGGGGCATGGGATCTGTTTCAAATAACTCAATCTGGGGCATGGGATCTGTTTCAAATAACTCAATCTGGGGCATGGGATCTGTTTCATAACTCAATCTGGGGCATGGATCTCAAATAACTCAATCTGGGGCATGGGATCTGTTTCAAATAACTCAATCTGGGGCATGGGATCTGTTTCAAATAACTCAATCTGGGGCATGGGATCTGTTTCAAATAACTCAATCTGGGGCATGGGATCTGTTTCAAATAACTCAATCTGGGGCATGGGATCTGTTTCAAATAACTCAATCTGGGGCATGGGATCTGTTTCAAATAACTCAATCTGGGGCATGGGATCTGTTTCAAATAACTCAATCTGGGGCATGGGATCTGTTTCAAATAACTCAATCTGGGGCATGGGATCTGTTTCAAATAACTCAATCTGGGGCATGGGATCTGTTTCAAATAACTCAATCTGGGGCATGGGATCTGTTTCAAATAACTCAATCTGGGGCATGGGATCTGTTTCAAATAACTCAATCTGGGGCATGGGATCTGTTTCAAATAACTCAATCTGGGGCATGGGATCTGTTTCAAATAACTCAATCTGGGGCATGGGATCTGTTTCAAATAACTCAATCTGGGGCATGGGATCTGTTTCAAATAACTCAATCTGGGGCATGGGATCTGTTTCAAATAACTCAATCTGGGGCATGGGATCTGTTTCAAATAACTCAATCTGGGGCATGGGATCTGTTTCAAATAACTCATGGGATCTGGGGGCATGGGATCTGCTCCGGAATGGGAAAATATCATTTTCTATGTTATTCAGCTAAATTATATTCTTCCTACTATAAAATCATATGTAAAACAATGATGGGGGACTTATAAGCATATCTCAATGAACAAGCCTACAGCCTATGACGGACCCTGATAACATATAGTAGACCAACTCATATTCTGTCCTTCTGAAATACATTTTCTTCATCGTGTTTCTTTTAACCTGTCTAAAATCAATAATGGATTTATTGTGACGGTGTTTATTAAAAATATATTTATTAGACTTTTCAAAATGTAGATGTTCCAATCAGCGGCTTGTATGTGTGGAGGCCTGGAGATGCTAAACATGTTTATGTTAATTAAATGGTCAGTTACCGTGAGACCAGCAGTCTTTTTCATGACTTAGTGGCTGACAAAATGTCATGACCGCCACAGTGTGTTATTGGCTTGTCTCATGTAATGTCCTCTTTCCCTTGTAGGACAGAGCCATCAACCTGGTGGTCGGAGGACTGACATCCCTGCTCGTTGTAGTAAGTACCCCTGGACTGTCTCCACATGTTGTTACAGCCTGAATTTAAAATGGATTTACATTCAACATTTTGTGTCACTGACCTACACACAATACCCCATAATGCTATTGTGTTTTTAGACATTTTTTACACATTTTAATAAAAAATGAGAAGCTGGAATGTTTTGTACGTTTTCAACCACTTTGTTATGGCCTAAATAAGTTCAGGAGTAAAAATGTGCTTAACAAGTCACAAGTTGAGAGTGAGTCTGTACAGTAATACTGTTAAACATGAATGACTACACTAGCCTAGTGGTTAGAGCGCTGTGCTACTGTTCCTAGGTTGTTATTGTAAATAAGAATGTGTTCTTGGTTCCTCCCGGGTGGTGCAGTGGTCAAAGGCACTGCATCGCAGTGCTCGCTGTGCCACCAGAGATTCTGGGTTCGAGCCCAGGCTCTGTCTCAGTGGTCTAAGGCTCTGCATCGCAGTGCTCGCTGTGCCACCAGAGATTCTGGGTTCGAGCCCAGGCTCTGTCGCAGCTGGCCATGACCCGGGGAGGTCCATGGGGCGATGCACAATTGGCCCAGCGTTGGCCGGGAGGGATATCCTTGTCTCATCGCGCATTAGCGACTCCTGTGGCGGGCCGGGTGCAGTGCACCCTGACCAGGTCGTCAGGTGTATGGTGTTTCCTTCGACACATTGGTGTTGCAGGCTTCCGGGTTGGATGTTGTGTCAAGAAGCAGTGCGGCTTGGTTGGGTTGTGTTTCGGAGGACGCATGGCTCTCGACCTTCGCCTCTCCCGAGTCCATACAGAAGTTGCAGCGATGAGACAAGACTGTAACTACCAATTAGATATCAGGAAATTGGGAAGAAAAAAGGCTTAAAAAATAAAAAGGGATTTGTTCTTAACTTGCCTAGTAAAAAAAAAGGAATTGGGAGAGGAAATGGTACTGGGAAAGATGGGTTGATCTGTGGCCTTCTGAAGGGTGATCTGTGGCCTTCTGAAGGGTGATCTGTGGCCTTCTGAAGGGTGATCTGTGGCCTTCTGAAGGGTGATCTGTGGCCTTCTGAAGGGTGATCTGTGGCCTTCTGAAGGGTGGAGTGAATTCATACTTGAAATATTTCAGGTCCTCCAATGAGGGGTGAGGATGTGATTGTTTCAGGTTCTCCACAGTGTGTGCTGGTCCTGGTAGTTCCATACTGTGAGAGGTGTGTCTCTGCTGGTCCTGGTAGTTCCATACTGTGAGAGGTGTGTCTCTGCTGGTCCTGGTAGTTCCATACTGTGAGAGGTGTGTCTCTGCTGGTCCTGGTAGTTCCATACTGTGAGAGGTGTGTCTCTGCTGGTCCTGGTAGTTCCATACTGTGAGAGGTGTGTCTCTGCTGGTCCTGGTAGTTCCATACTGTGAGAGGTGTGTCTCTGCTGGTCCTGGTAATTTCATGCGGACCAGATCACCCACTTACCAGATCACCCACTGATTTGAGGGGCCTTTTGTCTTGTTGTTTCAATTGGATCAGTTAGGTGGTGATTGTGTTCCCTAGGTAACAGTGATCAGTTCATTCCTGTTCCCCTCGTTGCCTCCCTGGCCACTCAACGTCTTCTTGGCTTTCTGTATCCTGCTGACCTGCGGCTCGGCCATGGTGCTGGTGAGTACACACTGCTTTCTTGGGTCTGAAGAGGATAAATATCTCCCTCCTGTAGATCTTCTGGTAACGGCAGGGGACATGGGGTTGGGTACCGGCAGGGGGACGTGGGGTTGGGTACCGGCAGGGGGACGGGGGTTGGGTACCGGCAGGGGACGTGGGGTTGGGTACCGGCAGGGGGACGTGGGGTTGGGTACCGGCAGGGGGACTTGGGGTTGGGTACCGGCAGGGGGACGGGGGTTTGGTACCGGCAGGGGGACGGGGGTTTGGGTACCGGCAGGGGACGTGGGGTTTGGGTACCGGCAGGGGGACGTGGGGTTGGGCACCGGCAGGGGACGTGGGGTTGGGTACCGGCAGGGGGACGTGGGGTTGGGTACCGGCAGGGGGACGTGGGGTTGGGTACCGGCAGGGGACTTGGGGCAGGGGGGTGACTGGGCCCCGGCAGGGGGTTGGGTACCGGCAGGGGGACTGGGTACCGGCAGGGGGGGCTGGGTACCGGCAGGGGGTTGGGTACCGGCAGGGGGTTGGGTACCGGCAGGGGGTTGGGCCCTCCGGCAGGGGTTGGGGTTGGCGGCAGGGGGTTGGGGGCAGGGGATTGGGGCTACCGGCAGGGGACGTGGGGTTGGCTACCGGCAGGGGAACTCGGGGTCAATGGCTACCGGGGGACGTGGGGTTGGGGTACCGGCAGGGGACGTGGGGTTGGGGTACCGGCAGGGGGACGTGGGGTTGGGGTACCGGCAGGGGGACGGGGGTTGGGGTACCGGCAGGGGGCGTGGGGTTGGGGTACCGGCAGGGGAGGGGATTGGGGTACTTGGGGTTGGGCACCGGCAGGGTACTTGGGGTTGGGTACCGGCAGGGGACTTGGGGTTGGGTACCGGTAGGGGGACTTGGGGTTAGGTTTGGGTACCGGCAGGGGACTTGGGGTTGGGTACCGGCAGGGGACTTGGGGTTAGGTTTGGGTACCGGCAAGGGGACTTGGGGTTAGGTTTGGGTACCGGCAAGGGGAGTTGGGGTTGGCTACCGGCAGGGGGACTTGGGGTTGGCTACCGGCAGGGGACTTAGGGGTTGGCTACCGGCAGGGGACTTGGGGTTGGCTACCGGCAGGGGGACTTGGGGTTGGCTACCGGCAGGGGGACTTGGGGTTGGCTACCGGCAGGGGACTTGGGGTTGGCTACCGGCAGGGGGACGTGGGGTTGGGTACCGGCAGGGGGACGTGGGGTTGGGTACCGGCAGGGGACGTGGGGTTGGGGTACCGGCAGGGGGACGTGGGGTTGGGGTACCGGCAGGGGGACGTGGGTTGGGGTACCGGCAGGGGGACTTGGGGTTGGGTACCGGCAGGGGACTTGGGGTTGGGTACCGGTAGGGGGACTTGGGGTTAGGTTTGGGTACCGGCAGGGGACTTGGGGTTGGGTACCGGCAGGGGGACTTGGGGTTAGGTTTGGGTACCGGCAAGGGGACTTGGGGTTAGGTTTGGGTACCGGCAAGGGGAGTTGGGGTTGGGTACCGGCAGGGGGTTGGGTACCGGCAGGGGGCTGGGTACCGGCAGGGGGACTTGGGTACCGGCAGGGGACTTGGGTACCGGCAGGGGACTTGGGTACCGGCAGGGGACTTGGGTACCGGCAGGGGACTTGGGGTTGGGTACCGGCAGGGGGACTTGGGGTTGGGTACCGGCAGGGGACTTGGGGTTGGGTACCGGCAGGAGGACTTGGGGTTGGGTACCGGCAGGGGACTTGGGGTTGGCTTGGGTACCGGCAGGGGACTTGGGGTTGGCTACCGGCAGGGGGACGTGGGGTTGGGTACCGGCAGGGGACGTGGGGTTGGGGTACCGGCAGGGGGACGTGGGGTTGGGGTACCGGCAGGGGACTTGGGGTTGGGGTACCGGCAGGGGACTTGGGGTTGGGGTACCGGCAGGGGACTTGGGGTTGGGTACCGGCAGGGGGACTTGGGGTTGGGTACCGGTAGGGGACTTGGGGTTGGGTACCGGTAGGGGACTTGGGGTTAGGTTTGGGTACCGGCAGGGGACTTGGGGTTGGGTACCGGCAGGGGACTTGGGGTTAGGTTTGGGTACCGGCAAGGGGAGTTGGGGTTGGGTACCGGCAGGGGGACTTGGGGTTGGGTACCGGCAAGGGGAGTTGGGGTTGGGTACCGGCAGGGGAGTTGGGTACCGGCAGGGGAGTTGGGTACCGGCAGGGGTTGGGTACTTGGGTACCGGCAGGGGGACTTGGGTACCGGCAGGGGGACTTGGGTACCGGCAGGGGGACTTGGGTACCGGCAGGGGACTTGGGTACCGGCAGGGGACTTGGGTACCGGCAGGGGACTTGGGTACCGGCAGGGGACTTGGGGTTGGGTACCGGCAGGGGGACTTGGGGTTGGGTTGGTACCGGCAGGGGACTTGGGGTTAGGGTTGGGTACCGGCAGGGGACTTGGGGTTGGGGTACCGGCAGGGGGACTTGGGGTTGGGGTACCGGCAGGGGGACTTGGGGTTGGGGTACCGGCAGGGGACTTGGGGTTGGGTACCGGCAGGGGGACTTGGGGTTGGGTACCGGTAGGGGGACTTGGGGTTAGGTTTGGGTACCGGCAAGGGGACTTGGGGTTAGGTTTGGGTACCGGCAAGGGGAGTTGGGGTTGGGTACCGGCAGGGGGGTTGGGTACCGGCAGGGGGTTGGGTACCAGGGACTTGGGGGGACTTGGGTACCGGCAGGGGGACTTGGGTACCGGCAGGGGGACTTGGGTACCGGCAGGGGACTTGGGTACCGGCAGGGGGACTTGGGTACCGGCAGGGGACTTGGGTACCGGCAGGGGACTTGGGGTTGGGTACCGGCAGGGGGACTTGGGGTTGGGTACCGGCAGGGGGACTTGGGGTTGGGTACCGGCAGGAGGACTTGGGGTTAGGCTTGGGTACCGGCAGGGGGACTTGGGGTTGGCTACCGGCAGGGGACTTGGGGTTGGCTACCGGCAGGGGGACGTGGGGTTGGGTACCGGCAGGGGGACGTGGGGTTGGGGTACCGGCAGGGGACGTGGGGTTGGGGTACCGGCAGGGGGACTTGGGGTTGGGGTACCGGCAGGGGACTTGGGGTTGGGGTACCGGCAGGGGACTTGGGGTTGGGGTACCGGCAGGGGACTTGGGGTTGGGTACCGGTAGGGGACTTGGGGTTAGGTTTGGGTACCGGCAGGGGACTTGGGGTTGGGTACCGGCAGGGGACTTGGGGTTAGGTTTGGGTACCGGCAAGGGGAGTTGGGGTTGGGTACCGGCAGGGGGACTTGGGGTTGGGTACCGGCAAGGGGAGTTGGGGTTGGGTACCGGCAGGGGGAGTTGGGTACCGGCAGGGGAGTTGGGTACCGGCAGGGGGACTTGGGTACCGGCAGGGGACTTGGGTACCGGCAGGGGACTTGGGTACCGGCAGGGGACTTGGGTACCGGCAGGGGACTTGGGTACCGGCAGGGGGACTTGGGTACCGGCAGGGGGACTTGGGGTTGGGTACCGGCAGGGGACTTGGGGTTGGGTACCGGCAGGGGGACTTGGGGTTAGGGTTGGGTACCGGCAGGGGGACTTGGGGTTAGGTTTGGGTACCGGCAGGGGACTTGGGGTTAGGCTTGGGTACCGGCAGGGGGACTTGGGGTTGGCTACCGGCAGGAGGTGGTGGGGTTGGGTACCGGCAGGGGACTTGGGGTTGGCTACCGGCAGGGGACTTGGGGTTGGCTACCGGCAGGGGACTTGGGGTTGGCTACCGGCAGGGACTTGGGGTTGGCTACCGGCAGGGGACTTGGGGTTGGCTACCGGCAGGGGACTTGGGGTTGGCTACCGGCAGGGGACTTGGGGTTGGCTACCGGCAGGGGGACTTGGGGTTAGGTTTGGGTACCGGCAGGGGGACTTGGGGTTGGGTACCGGCAGGGGGCTTGGGTACCGGCAGGGGACTTGGGGTTGGGTACCGGCAGGGGGACTTGGGTACCGGCAGGGGGACTTGGGGTTGGGTACCGGCAGGGGGACTTGGGGTTGGGCACCGGCAGGGGGACTTGGGGTTGGGTACCGGCAGGGGACTTGGGTACCGGCAAGGGGACTTGGGGTTGGGTACCGGCAAGGGGACTTGGGGTTGGGTACCGGCAGGGGTACTTGGGGTTGGGTACCGGCAAGGGGACTTGGGGTTGGGTACCGGCAGGGGGACTTGGGTACCGGCAGGGGACTTGGGGTTGGGTACCGGCAGAGGGACTTGGGGTTGGGTACCGGCAGGGGACTTTGGGTTGGGTACCGGCAGGGGACTTGGGGTTGGGTACCGGCAGGGGGACTTGGGTACCGGCAAGGGGACTTGGGGTTGGGTACCGGCAAGGGGACTTGGGGTTGGGTACCGGCAGGGGTACTTGGGGTTGGGTACCGGCAAGGGGACTTGGGGTTGGGTACCGGCAGGGGACTTGGGTACCGGCAGGGGACTTGGGGTTGGGTACTGGCAGAGGGACTTGGGGTTGGGTACCGGCAGGGGACTTTGGGTTGGGTACCGGCAGGGGACTTTGGGTTGGGTACCGGCAGGGGACTTGGGGTTGGGTACCGGCAGGGGGACTTGGGGTTGGGTACCGGCAGAGGGACTTGGGGTTGGGTACCGGCAGGGGACTTGGGGTTAGGTACCGGCAGGGGGACTTGGGGTTAGGTACCGGCAGGGGACTTGGGGTTAGGTTTGGGTACCGGCAGGGGACTTAGGGTTGGGTACCGGCAGGAGGACTTGGGGTTAGGCTTGGGTATCGGCAGGGGGACTTGGGGTTGGGTACCGGCAGGGGTACTTGGGGTTGGGTACCGGCAGGGGACTTGGGGTTAGGTTTGGGTACCGGCAGGGGACTTGGGGTTGGGTACCGGCAGGAGGGCTTGGGGTTAGGCTTGGGTACCGGCAGGGGACTTGGGTACCGGCAGGGGGACTTGGGTACCGGCAGGGGGACTTGGGTACCGGCAGGGGACTTGGGGTTGGGTACCGGCAGGGGACTTGGGGTTGGGTACCGGCAGGGGGACTTGGGGTTGGGCACCGGCAGGGGGACTTGGGTACCGGCAGGGGACTTGGGTACCGGCAGGGGACTTGGGTACCGGCAGGGGACTTGGGTACCGGCAGGGGGACTTGGGTACCGGCAGGGGGGACTTGGGTACCGGCAGGGGGACTTGGGTACCGGCAGGGGGACTTGGGTACCGGCAGGGGACTTGGGTACCGGCAGGGGGACTTGGGTACCGGCAGGGGGACTTGGGTACCGGCAGGGGACTTGGGGTTGGGTACCGGCAGGGGACTTGGGGTTGGGTACCGGCAGGGGGACTTGGGTACCGGCAGGGGGACTTGGGTACCGGCAGGGGACTTGGGTACCGGCAGGGGACTTGGGTACCGGCAGGGGGACTTGGGTACCGGCAGGGGACTTGGGTACCGGCAGGGGACTTGGGTACCGGCAGGGGACTTGGGTACCGGCAGGGGGACTTGGGTACCGGCAGGGGGACTTGGGTACCGGCAGGGGGACTTGGGTACCGGCAGGGGGACTTGGGGTTGGGTACCGGCAGGGGGACTTGGGGTTGGGTACCGGCAGGGGGACTTGGGGTTGGGTACCGGCAGGGGGACTTGGGGTTGGGTACCGGCAGGGGGACGTGGGGTTGGGTACCGGCAGGGGACGTGGGGTTGGGTACCGGCAGGGGACTTGGGGCTGGGTACCGGCAGGGGACTTGGGGCTGGGTACCGGCAGGGGACTTGGGGCTGGGTACCGGCAGGGGACTTGGGGCTGGGTACCGGCAGGGGACTTGGGGCTGGGTACCGGCAGGGGACTTGGGGTTGGGTACCGGCAGGGGGACTTGGGGTTGGGTACCGGCAGGGGGACTTGGGGTTGGGTACCGGCAGGGGGACTTGGGGTTGGGTACCGGCAGGGGACTTGGGGTTGGGTACCGGCAGGGGACTTGGGGTTGGGTACCGGCAGGGGGACTTGGGGTTGGGTACCGGCAGGGGACTTGGGGTTGGGTACCGGCAGGGGACTTGGGGTTGGGTACCGGCAGGGGGACTTGGGGTTGGGTACCGGCAGGGGACTTGGGTACCGGCAGGGGACTTGGGTACCGGCAGAGGGACTTGGGTACCGGCAGGGGGACTTGGGTACCGGCAGGGGGACTTGGGTACCGGCAGGGGACTTGGGTACCGGCAGGGGACTTGGGGTTGGGTACCGGCAGGGGGACGTGGGGTTGGGTACCGGCAGGGGGACGTGGGGTTGGGTACCGGCAGGGGACGTGGGGTTGGGTACCGGCAGGGGACTTGGGGTTGGGTACCGGCAGGGGGTTGGGTACCGGCAGGGGGACTTGGGGTTGGGTACCGGCAGGGTACGTGGGTCGGGTACCGGCAGGGCTGAGGCTGACTGTCGTCTTCCTCCTGTAGATTGTCTGGTACCGGCAGGGAGACTTAGATCCGTTCAGGAAGTTAATCTACTACATGCTGGCCTCCATCATGCTGCTGTGTCTCTGTGCTAACCTGTACTACCACGACGTGGGCAGAGGGACGTGAGACTGGACATGCCTTACTCACCCTTACTGCCACACACCGTCCCTGACTGGACTAGTGGAACCAGTTCTACCAGGAAGATGATGGACCTGCCCAGAACCAGTTCCGGTGGGCCCACATTCCACACAGGCACAAGGAGGACAGACAGTTTCCAGACAAGTGACTGTCCACCAATCATAGTCAAGTGACTGTTTCTATTCCACAGATCATCTGACCACTCAGCTCTGCACAGCTTCACTTTAGGATTATTCAGACCATCTGTTGCTTTTTTATTTAGTATTTTATGCAATAAATAATCACATCCTGTCTGGCCTGTGAGTTGTTGTCCTGCACCTCTGTCATAAGCTTTGTTGATAGCTGGCATCTCCTGTGTCTTCTTCTTGGCCACCTTCTGATTGTCCCACATTTTCAGAAAAGTGTCTCCACATGGTATTAAAATGTCTCTTATGTCTACGCGTTGTGACCAGATTTCCCTCCTCAAGTTATTTGACAGATGATTTCTTTGACTTTGGCTGTGTTTAGTCAGCCTAATTCTGATGTTTTACCCAGGTATTGGCAAAAGAGCTGCTCTGATTGGTTAAAAGATGAGACTTGTGCTGCCTGTGCACCTGACTACCTCCGGAGGAGGTCAGTAGCCCTCCCAGTGATGTGTCATGACTCAGGTAGCCCTCCCAGTGATGTGTCATGCCTCTGGTAGCCCTCCCAGTGATGTGTCATTCCTCAGGTAGCCCTCCCAGTGATGTGTCATGCCTCTGGTAGCCCTCCCAGTGATGTGTCATGCCTCTGGTAGCCCTCCCAGTGATGTGTCATGCCTCAGGTAGCCCTCCCAGTGATGTGTCATGTCTCAGGTAGCCCTCCCAGTGATGTGTCATGCCTCTGGTAGGTGTCATGCCTCTGGTAGCCCTCCCAGTGATGTGTCATGACTCTGGTAGCCCTCCCAGTGATGTGTCATGCCTCTGGTAGCCCTCCCAGTGATGTGTCATGCCTCAGGTAGCCCTCCCAGTGATGTGTCATGCCTCAGGTAGCCCTCCCAGTGATGTGTCATGCCTCTGGTAGCCCTCCCAGTGATGTGTCATGCCTCTGGTAGCCCTCCCAGTGATGTGTCATGCCTCTGGTAGCCCTCCCAGTGATGTGTCAGGCCTCTGGTAGCCCTCCCAGTGATGTGTCAGGCCTCTGGTAGCCCTCCCAGTGATGTGTCAGGCCTCTGGTAGCCCTCCCAGTGATGTGTCAGGCCTCTGGTAGCCCTCCCAGTGATGTGTCAGGCCTCTGGTAGCCCTCCCAGTGATGTGTCATGCCTCAGGTAGCCCTCCCAGTGATGTCAGGCCTCTGGTAGCCCTCCCAGTGATGTGTCATGACTCAGGTAGCCCTCCCAGTGATGTGTCATGCCTCTGGTAGCCCTCCCAGTGATGTGTCATGCCTCTGGTAGCCCTCCCAGTGATGTGTCAGGCCTCTGGTAGCCCTCCCAGTGATGTGTCAGGCCTCAGGTAGCCCTCCCAGTGATGTGTCATGCCTCAGGTAGCCCTCCCAGTGATGTCAGGCCTCAGGTAGCCCTCCCAGTGATGTCAGGCCTCAGGTAGCCCTCCCAGTGATGCCTCTGGTATCCCTCCCAGTGATGTGTCATGCCTCAGGTAGCCCTCCCAGTGATGTGTCAGGCCTCAGGTAGCCCTCCCAGTGATGTGTCAGGCCTCAGGTAGCCCTCCCAGTGATGTCATGCCTTAGGTAGCCCTCCCAGTGATGTGTCATGCCTCAGGTAGCCCTCCCAGTGATGTGTCATGCCTCAGGTAGCCCTCCCAGTGATGTGTCATGCCTCAGGTAGCCCTCCCAGTAATGTGTCATGCCTCAGGTAGCCCTCCCAGTGATGTGTCAGGCCTCTGGTAGCCCTCCCAGTGATGTGTCATGCCTCAGGTAGCCCTCCCAGTGATGCCTCAGGTAGCCCTCCCAGTGATGCCTCGGGTAGCCCTCCCAGTGATGCCTCGGGTAGCCCTCCCAGTGATGCCTCGGGTAGCCCTCCCAGTGATGCCTCTGGTAGCCCTCCCAGTGATGCCTCTGGTAGCCCTCCCAGTGATGCCTCTGGTAGCCCTCCCAGTGATGCCTCTGGTAGCCCTCCCAGTGATGCCTCTGGTAGTAGCCCTCCCAGTGATGCCCTCTGGTAGCCCTCCCAGTGATGTGTCAGGCCTCTGGTAGCCCTCCCAGTGATGTGTCAGGCCTCTGGTAGCCCTCCCAGTGATGTGTCAGGCCTCTGGTAGCCCTCCCAGTGATGTGTCAGGCCTCTGGTAGCCCTCCCAGTGATGTGTCAGGCCTCTGGTAGCCCTCCCAGTGATGTGTCAGGCCTCTGGTAGCCCTCCCAGTGATGTGTCAGGCCTCTGGTAGCCCTCCCAGTGATGTGTCAGGCCTCTGGTAGCCCTCCCAGTGATGTGTCAGGCCTCTGGTAGCCCTCCCAGTGATGTGTCAGGCCTCTGGTAGCCCTCCCAGTGATGTGTCAGGCCTCTGGTAGCCCTCCCAGTGATGTCAGGCCTCTGGTAGCCCGTGAAAACCCGCATGGATCAAACGCAATAATTTGCCATATTCTAATAATACTCATGTGCCAAGCTATTGTGAAACTTCCTTACATGTAACTTGCAACAATTTCAAAGATTTACAGTTATAGGAACTCTAACAAAGTCAGTCAATGGAAATAAATTCATCAGGACCTAATTTATGGATTTCACTTGACTGGGAAGGTCACATGACTGGGAATACAGATATGCATCTGTTGGTCACAGATACCTTACTGGGAATACAGATACCTTACAAAAACAAAACAGAAAAGCAGGGGTGTGGATCAGAGAACCAGTCAGTATCTGGTGTGGGTCAGAGAACCAGTCAGTATCTGGTGTGGGTCAGAGAACCAGTCAGTATCTGGTGTGGGTCAGAGAACCAGTCAGTATCTGGTGTGGGTCAGAGAACCAGTCAGTATCTGGTGTGGGTCAGAGAACCAGTCAGTATCTGGTGTGATCAGAGAACCAGTCAGTATCTGGTGTGGATCAGAGAACCAGTCAGTATCTGGTGTGGGTCAGAGAACCAGCGCGACACATCTCCTTCACATAGAGTTGATCAGGCTGTTGATTGTGGAATGTGGTCCCACTCCTCTTCAATGACTGCGCTAAGTTGCTGGATATTGGCAGGAACTGGAACACGCTGTCGTACACGTCGATCCACAGCATCCAGACACACTCAATGGGTGACGTGTCTGGTGAGAATGGAAGAACTGGGAGATTTTCAGCTTCCAGTAATTGTGTCCCGATCCTTGCAGCATGGGGCCGTGCTTTATCATGCTGAATCATGAGGTGATGACGGGGGATGAATGGCACGACAATGGGCCTCAGGATCTCCCCATGGTATCTCTGTTCATTCAAATTGCCATCAATAAAATGCAATGGTGTTCGTTGTCCGTAGCCCCCATACCATAACCCCACTGCCACCATGAGGCACTCTGTTCACAACGTTGACATCAGCAAACCACACGACACCTGCGGTTCTGAGGCGGATTGGATGTACTGCCAAATTCTCTACAATGACTTATGGACTAGTTCACCAGGGGTATATTACTAACTGAGGACTAGTTCACCAGGGGTATATTACTAACTAAGGACTAGTTCACCAGGGGTATATTACTAACTGAGGACTAGTTCACCAGGGGTATATTACTAACTGAGGACTAGTTCACCAGGGGTATATTACTAACTGAGGACTAGTTCACCAGGGGTATATTACTAACTAAGGACTAGTTCACCAGGGGTATATTACTAACTGAGGACTAGTTCACCAGGGGTATATTACTAACTGAGGACTAGTTCACCAGGGGTATATTACTAACTGAGGACTAGTTCACCAGGGGTATATTACTAACTGAGGACTAGTTCACCAGGGGTATATTACTAACTGAGGACTAGTTCACCAGGGGTATATTACTAACTGAGGACTAGTTCATGACTTATGGACTAGTTCACCAGGGGTATATTACTAACTGAGGACTAGTTCATGACTTATGGACTAGTTCACCAGGGGTATATTACTAAGGACTAGTTCACCAGGGGTATATTACTGAGGACTAGTTCATGACTTATGGACTAGTTCACCAGGGGTATATTACTGAGGACTAGTTCACCAGGGGTATATTACTATGGACTAGTTCACCAGGGTATATTACTGAGGACTAGTTCACCAGGGGTATATTACTAACTGAGGACTAGTTCACCAGGGGTATATTACTAACTGAGGACTAGTTCACCAGGGGTATATTACTAAGGACTAGTTCACCAGGGTATATTACTAACTGAGGACTAGTTCACCAGGGGTATATTACTATGGACTAGTTCACCAGGGGTATATTACTAAGGACTAGTTCACCAGGGGTATATTACTATGGACTAGTTCACCAGGGGTATATTACTAACTATGGACTAGTTCACCAGGGGTATGTTACTAACTAAGGACTAGTTCACCAGGGGTATATTACTAAGGACTAGTTCACCAGGGGTATATTACTAACTGAGGACTAGTTCACCAGGGTATATTACTAACTAAGGACTAGTTCACCAGGGGTATATTACTATGGACTAGTTCACCAGGGGTATATTACTAACTGAGGACTAGTTCATGACTAACTATGGACTAGTTCACCAGGGGTATATTACTAAGGACTAGTTCACCAGGGGTATATTACTGAGGAGTAGTTCATGACTTATGGACTAGTTCACCAGGGGTATATTACTGAGGACTAGTTCATGACTTATGGACTAGTTCACCAGGGGTATATTACTAACTAAGGACTAGTTCACCAGGGGTATATTACTAACTAAGGACTAGTTCACCAGGGGTATATTACTAACTGAGGACTAGTTCACCAGGGGTATATTACTAACTGAGGACTAGTTCACCAGGGGTATATTACTAACTGAGGACTAGTTCACCAGGGTATATTACTATGGACTAGTTCACCAGGGGTATATTACTAAGGACTAGTTCACCAGGGGTATATTACTAACTGAGGACTAGTTCACCAGGGGTATGTTACTAACTAAGGACTAGTTCTCCAGGGGTATATTACTAGGGACTAGTTCATATATTACTAACTATGGACTAGTTCACCAGGGGTATATTACTAACTATGGACTAGTTCACCAGGGTATATTACTAAGGGCTAGTTCACCAGGGGTATATTACTAAGGACTAGTTCACCAGGGGTATATTACTATGGACTAGTTCACCAGAGGTATATTACTATGGACTAGTTCACCAGGGGTATATTACTAAGGACTAGTTCACCAGGGGTATATTACTAAGGACTAGTTCACCAGGGGTATATTACTAAGGACTAGTTCACCAGGGGTATATTACTAAGGACTAGTTCACCAGGGGTATATTACTAACTAAGGACTAGTTCACCAGGGGTATATTACTAAGGACTAGTTCACCAGGGTATATTACTAAGGACTAGTTCACCAGGGGTATATTACTAACTATGGACTAGTTCACCAGGGGTATATTACTAACTATGGACTAGTTCACCAGGGGTATATTACTAACTATGGACTAGTTCACCAGGGGTATATTACTAAGGACTAGTTCACCAGGGGTATATTACTAAGGACTAGTTCACCAGGGGTATATTACTATGGACTAGTTCACCAGGGGTATATTACTATGGACTAGTTCACCAGGGGTATATTACTATGGACTAGTTCACCAGGGGTATATTACTAACTAAGGACTAGTTCACCAGGGGTATATTACTAAGGACTAGTTCACCAGGGGTATATTACTAAGGACTAGTTCACCAGGGGTATATTACTAAGGACTAGTTCACCAGGGGTATATTACTAAGGACTAGTTCACCAGGGGTATATTACTAAGGACTAGTTCACCAGGGTATATTACTAAGGACTAGTTCACCAGGGTATATTACTAACTAAGGACTAGTTCACCAGGGGTATATTACTAACTAAGGACTAGTTCACCAGGGGTATATTACTAACTAAGGACTAGTTCACCAGGGGTATATTACTAACCAAGGGCTAGTTCACCAGGGGTATATTACTATGGACTAGTTCACCAGGGGTATATTACTAAGGACTAGTTCACCAGGGGTATATTACTAACTAAGGACTAGTTCACCAGGGGTATATTACTAATGACTAGTTCACCAGGGGTATATTACTAAGGACTAGTTCACCAGGGGTATATTACTAAGGACTAGTTCACCAGGGGTATATTACTAACTAAGGACTAGTTCACCAGGGGTATGTTACTAAGGACTAGTTCACCAGGGTATATTACTAAGGACTAGTTCACCAGGGGTATATTACTAACTAAGGACTAGTTCACCAGGGTATGTTACTAAGGACTAGTTCACCAGGGGTATATTACTAATGACTAGTTCACCAGGGGTATATTACTAAGGACTAGTTCACCAGGGGTATATTACTAAGGACTAGTTCACCAGGGGTATATTACTATGGACTAGTTCACCAGGGGTATATTACTATGGACTAGTTCACCAGGGTATATTACTATGGACTAGTTCACCAGGGGTATATTACTAAGGACTAGTTCACCAGGGGTATATTACTAAGGACTAGTACACCAGGGGTATATTACTAAGGACTAGTTCACCAGGGGTATATTACTAAGGACTAGTTCACCAGGGGTATATTACTAACTGAGGACTAGTTCACCAGGGGTATATTACTAACTGAGGACTAGTTCACCAGGGGTATATTACTAAGGACTAGTTCACCAGGGGTATATTACTAACTGAGGACTAGTTCACCAGGGGTATATTACTAAGGACTAGTTCACCAGGGGTATATTACTATGGACTAGTTCACCAGGGGTATATTACTATGGACTAGTTCACCAGGGGTATATTACTAACTAAGGACTAGTTCACCAGGGGTATATTACTATGGACTAGTTCACCAGGGGTATATTACTATGGACTAGTTCACCAGGGGTATATTACTATGGACTAGTTCACCAGGGGTATATTACTATGGACTAGTTCACCAGGGGTATATTACTAAGGACTAGTTCACCAGGGGTATATTACTAACTAAGGACTAGTTCACCAGGGGTATATTACTAAGGACTAGTTCACCAGGGGTATATTACTAAGGACTAGTTCACCAGGGGTATATTACTAAGGACTAGTTCACCAGGGGTATATTACTAACTAAGGACTAGTTCACCAGGGGTATATTACTATGGACTAGTTCACCAGGGGTATATTACTAAGGACTAGTTCACCAGGGGTATATTACTATGGACTAGTTCACCAGGGGTATATTACTAAGGACTAGTTCACCAGGGGTATATTACTAACTAAGGACTAGTTCACCAGGGGTATATTACTAAGGACTAGTTCACCAGGGGTATATTACTAACTATGGACTAGTTCACCAGGGGTATATTACTAAGGACTAGTTCACCAGGGGTATATTACTATGGACTAGTTCACCAGGGGTATATTACTAACTAAGGACTAGTTCACCAGGGGTATATTACTAAGGACTAGTTCACCAGGGGTATATTACTAACTAAGGACTAGTTCACCAGGGGTATATTACTAACTAAGGACTAGTTCACCAGGGGTATATTACTAACTATGGACTAGTTCACCAGGGGTATATTACTAACTATGGACTAGTTCACCAGGGGTATATTACTAAGGACTAGTTCACCAGGGGTATATTACTAAGGACTAGTTCACCAGGGGTATATTACTATGGACTAGTTCACCAGGGGTATATTACTAAGGACTAGTTCACCAGGGGTATATTACTAAGGACTAGTTCACCAGGGGTATATTACTATGGACTAGTTCACCAGGGGTATATTACTATGGACTAGTTCACCAGGGGTATATTACTAAGGACTAGTTCACCAGGGGTATATTACTAAGGACTAGTTCACCAGGGGTATATTACTAAGGACTAGTTCACCAGGGGTATATTACTAAGGACTAGTTCACCAGGGGTATATTACTAAGGACTAGTTCACCAGGGGTATATTACATGACTTGTGGTAAAGAAATGAACATCACATTTTCTGGCAACAGCTTTGGTGGTCATGTTTGCAGTCAGCCAATTATACACTCCCTCAACTTGAGACCTCTGTGGCATTGAGTTGTGACAACTGCACACTTTAGAGTTGCCTTTTATTGTCCCCAGCACAAGGTAGGGTAGGGCCTGAATGTTGCAGGCCTGCGTAGGGTAGGGCCTGAATGTTGCAGGCCTGCGTAGGGTAGGGCCTGAATGTTGCAGGCCTGGGTAGGGTAGGGCCTGAATGTTGCAGGCCTGGGTAGGGCCTGAATGTTGCAGGCCTGGGTAAGGTAGGGCCTGAATGTTGCAGGCCTGCGTAGGGCCTGAATGTTGCAGGCCTGGGTAAGGTAGGGCCTGAATGTTGCAGGCCTGCGTATGGTAGGGCCTGAATGTTGCAGGTCCTTAATGTTGCAGGCCTCGGTAGGGTAGGGCCTGAATGTTGCAGGCCTGCGTAGGGTAGGGCCTGAATGTTGCAGGCCTGGGTAGGGTAGGGCCTGAATGTTGCAGGCCGGGGTAGGGTAGGGCCTGAATTTTGCAGGCCTGGGTAGGGTAGGGCCTGAATGTTGCAGGTCCTTAATGTTGCAGGCCTGGGTAGGGTAGGGCCTGAATGTTGCAGGCCTGCGTAGGGTAGGGCCTGAATGTTGCAGGCCTGAGTAGGAATACCCTTCGCAATATTGGTAAACCCAGGTCAATGTAAACCTGCCAACACCTGTCTCAAAATGTTAAATCAGAATGTGGACGAGATCAGGACAAAGGAGCAGGTATAACCGGGGATAAAGTGTCGGACGATCGTCAGGCAGTACTAAAACACACCAGAGTAGCAACTGTGGGAGTTTTTATTACACATAAATAAACTAAATGCAGATATAATTCACAGTGTCAGATGAATGAGAATCTGTCCTGTTCTTTGTGTGGTCAGTAGGCAGACGGTTCCATCAGAAACACTGGGACCGACAAACTGTAGGATGCTGTTCTGAGGTGGAACAACCAGAGAATCTAGAACGACACTGAGTGGACAAAACATTAAGAACACTATCCATGACAGACTGACCAGGTGATAGGATCCCTTATTATAATCCCCTTCAGAGTAGATGAAGGAGAGGAGACAGGTTAAATCCCCTTCAGAGTAGATGAAGGAGAGGAGACAGGTTAAATCCCCTTCAGAGTAGATGAAGGAGAGGAGACAGGTTAAATCCCCTTCAGAGTAGATGAAGGAGAGGAGACAGGTTAAATCCCCTTCAGAGTAGATGAAGGAGAGGAGACAGGTTAAATCCCCTTCAGAGTAGATGAAGGAGAGGAGACAGGTTAAATCCCCTTCAGAGTAAATGAAGGAGAGGAGACAGGTTAAATCCACTTCAGGGTAGATGAAGGAGAGGAGACAGGTTAAATCCACTTCAGAGTAGATGAAGGAGAGGAGACAGGTTAAATCCCCTTCAGAGTAAATGAAGGAGAGGAGACAGGTTAAATCCACTTCAGAGTAGATGAAGGAGAGGAGACAGGTTAAATCCACTTCAGAGTAAATGAAGGAGAGGAGACAGGTTAAATCCCCTTCAGAGTAGATGAAGAAGAGGAGACAGGTTAAATCCACTTCAGAGTAGATGAAGGAGAGGAGACAGGTTAAATCCCCTTCAGAGTAGATGAAGGAGAGGAGACAGGTTAAATCCCCTTCAGAGTAGATGAAGGAGAGGAGACAGGTTAAATCCACTTCAGGGTAGATGAAGAAGAGGAGACAGGTTAAATCCACTTCAGAGTAGATGAAGGAGAGGAGACAGGTTAAATCCACTTCAGAGTAAATGAAGGAGAGGAGACAGGTTAAATCCCCTTCAGAGTAGATGAAGGAGAGGAGACAGAGTTAAATCCCCTTCAGAGTAGATGAAGGAGAGGAGACAGGTTAAATCCCCTTCAGAGTAGATGAAGGAGAGGAGACAGGTTAAATCCCCTTCAGAGTAGATGAAGGAGAGGAGACAGGTTAAATCCACTTCAGGGTAGATGAAGGAGAGGAGACAGGTTAAATCCCCTTCAGAGTAGATGAAGGAGAGGAGACAGGTTAAATCCACTTCAGGGTAGATGAAGGAGAGGAGACAGGTTAAATCCCCTTCAGAGTAGATGAAGGAGAGGAGACAGGTTAAATCCACTTCAGGGTAGATGAAGGAGAGGAGACAGGTTAAATCCCCTTCAGAGTAGATGAAGGAGAGGAGACAGGTTAAATCCACTGAGGAGTAGATGAAGGAGAGGAGACAGGTTAAATCCACTTCAGAGTAGATGAAGGAGAGGAGACAGGTTAAATCCCCTTCAGGGTAGATGAAGGAGAGGAGACAGGTTAAATCCCCTTCAGGGTAGATGAAGGAGAGGAGACAGGTTAAATCCCCTTCAGGGTAGATGAAGGAGAGGAGACAGGTTAAATCCCCTTCAGGGTAGATGAAGGAGAGGAGACAGGTTAAATCCCCCTTCAGAGTAGATGAAGGAGAGGAGACAGGTTAAATCCCCTTCAGGGTAGATGAAGGAGAGGAGACAGGTTAAATCCCCTTCAGGGTAGATGAAGGAGAGGAGACAGGTTAAATCCCCTTCAGAGTAGATGAAGGAGAGGAGACAGGTTAAATCCCCTTCAGAGTAGATGAAGGAGAGGAGACAGGTTAAATCCCCTTCAGAGTAGATGAAGGAGAGGAGACAGGTTAAATCCCCTTCAGAGTAGATGAAGGAGAGGAGACAGGTTAAATCCCCTTCAGAGTAAATGAAGGAGAGGAGACAGGTTAAATCCCCTTCAGAGTAGATGAAGGAGAGGAGACAGGTTAAATCCCCTTCAGAGTAGATGAAGGAGAGGAGACAGGTTAAATCCCCTTCAGAGTAGATGAAGGAGAGGAGACAGGTTAAATCCCCTTCAGAGTAAATGAAGGAGAGGAGACAGGTTAAATCCCCTTCAGAGTAGATGAAGGAGAGGAGACAGGTTAAATCCACTTCAGAGTAGATGAAGGAGAGGAGACAGGTTAAATCCCCTTCAGAGTAAATGAAGGAGAGGAGACAGGTTAAATCCCCTTCAGAGTAGATGAAGGAGAGGAGACAGGTTAAATCCCCTTCAGAGTAAATGAAGGAGAGGAGACAGGTTAAATCCCCTTCAGAGTAGATGAAGGAGAGGAGACAGGTTAAATCCCCTTCAGAGTAGATGAAGGAGAGGAGACAGGTTAAATCCCCTTCAGAGTAGATGAAGGAGAGGAGACAGGTTAAATCCCCTTCAGGGTAGATGAAGGAGAGGAGACAGGTTAAATCCCCTTCAGAGTAGATGAAGGAGAGGAGACAGGTTAAATCCCCTTCAGAGTAAATGAAGGAGAGGAGACAGGTTAAATCCCCTTCAGAGTAAATGAAGGAGAGGAGACAGGTTAAATCCCCTTCAGAGTAGATGAAGGAGAGGAGACAGGTTAAATAAGGATTTTATAGCCTTCTGACATGGGGTTGCAACTCAATATTAGATAGTTCTTTGTCCACTCAGTGTATATCTGTGGCTCTGGCTGCAGTCTTTATAATGGACAGTTTGGAAAAGCCGTTCTGCAACACACTCACTCTCTCTCACACACACGGTCAGGCCGGCCCCCACAGGAGCCCACAATGACACCTCTGACCCAAGAGAACTTCTTCTTGGTTGGGGTTTGAAGGCGGTGTACATACCAGTATTACTGCCATACCCAATAAAACATTTAAAGGGGAGGGGCTTTAATGGCCAACTCAGCCAATCAGAAATAATGTCCAAAATGATGTCCACTCTGCTGTTTGAGGGGCTCCATCAGTGATGATGTCATCCAGCTCAGTCAGAGACATCCTGGTTCTCCAGGATCAGATCTGAAGAAGAGGAGGATGAGAGTGAGTGAGTGAGTGAGTGAGTGAGTGAGTGAGTGAGTGAGTGAGTGAGTGAGTGAGTGAGTGAGTGTACCTGTCAGTGTGCTGCTGACATTTGTAGGAGAAACGATAAGCACCGCCCCCTGAGCTATCCCAGAATCCACCGCCTGCTCCTGAGAGGGAGAGTCCAGGACCTTGGCAGTAAAGCTGTCTGTCATTGGCTCCAGAGTCTCGGTGGCGCCGCCTTGTGAGGAACCAATCAGGAAGTTCTGCTCTGGCTCCTCCCCCTGCATCTCCACAACCAGCTCTGATTGGCAAAGAGGCTCTGGAGAGCTGTGGTCAGAGGTGACCGTCTGAATGATGACGCTGTCATTGGAACAAAGACCCTCCGTCTGACAACAAAAAAACATGCTGCACTTAAAGTCAGATAATAATTAGTTTCTATGGGTGTGAACATTATTTTAACAATATTACTAAGGACTAGTTCACCAGGGGTATATTACTAAGGACTAGTTCACCAGGGGTATATTACTAACTAAGGATTAGTTCACCAGGGGTATATTACTAACTAAGGACTAGTTCACCAGGGATATGTTACTAACTAAGGACTAGTTCACCAGGGATATGTTACTAACTAAGGACTAGTTCACCAGGGATATGTTACTAACTAAGGACTAGTTCACCAGGGGTATATTACTAACTCAGGACTAGTTCACCAGGGGTATATTACTAACTAAGGACTAGTTCACCAGGGGTATATTACTAACTAAGGACTAGTTCACCAGGGGTATATTACTAACTAAGGACTAGTTCACCAGGGGTATATTACTAACTAAGGACTAGTTCACCAGGGGTATATTACTAACTAAGGACTAGTTCACCAGGGGTATATTACTAACTAAGGACTAGTTCACCAGGGGTATATTACTAACTAAGGACTAGTTCACCAGGGGTATATTATTAACTAAGGACTAGTTCACCAGGGGTATATTACTAACTAAGGACTAGTTCACCAGGGGTATATTACTAACTAAGGACTAGTTCACCAGGGGTATATTACTAAGGACTAGTCCACCAGGGATATATTACTAACGAAGGACTAGTTCACCAGGGGTATATTATTAACTAAGGACTAGTTCACCAGGGGTATATTACTAACTAAGGACTAGTTCACCAGGGGTATATTACTAATGACTAGTTCACCAGGGGTATATTACTAACTAAGGACTAGTTCACCAGGGGTATATTACTAAGGACTAGTTCACCAGGGGTATATTACTAACTAAGGACTAGTTCACCAGGGGTATATTACTAACTGACTAGTTCACCAGGGGTATATTACTAACTAAGGACTAGTTCACCAGGGGTATATTACTAACTGACTAGTTCACCAGGGGTATATTACTAACTAAGGACTAGTTCACCAGGGTATATTACTAACTAAGGACTAGTTCACCAGGGTATATTACTAATGACTAGTTCACCAGGGGTATATTACTAACTAAGGACTAGTTCACCAGGGGTATATTACTAACTAAGGACTAGTTCACCAGGGGTATATTATTAACTAAGGACTAGTTCACCAGGGGTATATTACTAACTAAGGACTAGTTCACCAGGGGTATATTAGTTCTAATGACTAGTTCACCAGGGATATATTACTAACTAAGGACTAGTTCACCAGGGTATATTACTAACTAAGGACTAGTTCACCAGGGGTATATTATTAACTAAGGACTAGTTCACCAGGGGTATATTACTAACTAAGGACTAGTTCACCAGGGGTATATTACTAATGACTAGTTCACCAGGGGTATATTACTAATGACTAGTTCACCAGGGGTATATTACTAACTAAGGACTAGTTCACCAGGGGTATATTACTAAGGACTAGTTCACCAGGGGTATATTACTAAGGACTAGTTCACCAGGGTATATTACTAAGGACTAGTTCACCAGGGGTATATTACTAACTAAGGACTAGTTTACCAGGGGTATATTACTAAGGACTAGTTCACCAGGGGTATATTACTAAGGACTAGTCCACCAGGGATATATTACTAACGAAGGACTAGTTCACCAGGGGTATATTACTAACTAAGGACTAGTTCACCAGGGGTATATTACTAAGGACTAGTTCACCAGGGGTATATTACTAACTAAGGACTAGTTCACCAGGGGTATATTACTAACTAAGGACTAGTTCACCAGGGGTATATTACTAATGACTAGTTCACCAGGGGTATATTACTAACTAAGGACTAGTTCACCAGGGGTATATTACTAAGGACTAGTCCACCAGGGATATATTACTAACGAAGGACTAGTTCACCAGGGGTATATTACTAACTAAGGACTAGTTCACCAGGGGTATATTATTAACTAAGGACTAGTTCACCAGGGGTATATTACTAACTAAGGACTAGTTCACCAGGGGTATATTACTAATGACTAGTTCACCAGGGGTATATTACTAACTAAGGACTAGTTCACCAGGGGTATATTACTAATGACTAGTTCACCAGGGGTATATTACTAACTAAGGACTAGTTCACCAGGGGTATATTACTAAGGACTAGTTCACCAGGGGTATATTACTAACTAAGGACTAGTTCACCAGGGGTATATTACTAATGACTAGTTCACCAGGGGTATATTACTAACTAAGGACTAGTTCACCAGGGGTATATTACTAAGGACTAGTTCACCAGGGGTATATTACTAAGGACTAGTTCACCAGGGGTATATTACTAACTAAGGACTAGTTCACCAGGGGTATATTACTAAGGACTAGTCCACCAGGGATATATTACTAACGAAGGACTAGTTCACCAGGGGTATATTACTAACTAAGGACTAGTTCACCAGGGGTATATTACTAAGGACTAGTTCACCAGGGGTATATTACTAACTAAGGACTAGTTCACCAGGGGTATATTACTAATGACTAGTTCACCAGGGGTATATTACTAACTAAGGACTAGTTCACCAGGGGTATATTACTAAGGACTAGTCCACCAGGGATATATTACTAACGAAGGACTAGTTCACCAGGGGTATATTACTAACTAAGGACTAGTTCACCAGGGGTATATTATTAACTAAGGACTAGTTCACCAGGGGTATATTACTAACTAAGGACTAGTTCACCAGGGGTATATATTACTAATGACTAGTTCACCAGGGGTATATTACTAACTAAGGACTAGTTCACCAGGGGTATATTACTAATGACTAGTTCACCAGGGGTATATTACTAACTAAGGACTAGTTCACCAGGGGTATATTACTAAGGACTAGTTCACCAGGGGTATATTACTAACTAAGGACTAGTTCACCAGGGGTATATTACTAATGACTAGTTCACCAGGGGTATATTACTAACTAAGGACTAGTTCACCAGGGGTATATTACTAATGACTAGTTCACCAGGGGTATATTACTAACTAAGGACTAGTTCACCAGGGGTATATTACTAAGGACTAGTTCACCAGGGGTATATTACTAAGGACTAGTTCACCAGGGGTATATTACTAACTAAGGACTAGTTCACCAGGGGTATATTACTAAGGACTAGTTCACCAGGGGTATATTACTAAGGACTAGTCCACCAGGGATATATTACTAACGAAGGACTAGTTCACCAGGGGTATATTACTAACCAAGGACTAGTTCACCAGGGGTATATTACTAAGGACTAGTTCACCAGGGGTATATTACTAACTAAGGACTAGTTCACCAGGGGTATATTACTAACTAAGGACTAGTTCACCAGGGGTATATTACTAACTAAGAACTAGTTCACCAGGGGTATATTACTAATGACTAGTTCACCAGGGGTATATTACTAACTAAGGACTAGTTCACCAGGGGTATATTACTAACTAAGGACTAGTTCACCAGGGGTATATTATTAACTAAGGACTAGTTCACCAGGGGTATATTACTAACTAAGGACTAGTTCACCAGGGGTATATTACTAATGACTAGTTCACCAGGGGTATATTACTAACTAAGGACTAGTTCACCAGGGGTATATTACTAACTAAGGACTAGTTCACCAGGGGTATATTATTAACTAAGGACTAGTTCACCAGGGTTATATTACTAACTAAGGACTAGTTCACCAGGGGTATATTACTAATGACTAGTTCAGGGGTATATTACAGGGGTATATTACTAACTAATGACTAGTTCACCAGGGGTATATTACTAACTAAGGACTAGTTCACCAGGGGTATATTACTAACTAAGGACTAGTTCACCAGGGGTATATTACTAAGGACTAGTTCACCAGGGGTATATTACTAACTAAGGACTAGTTCACCAGGGGTATATTACTAATGACTAGTTCACCAGGGGTATATTACTAACTAAGGACTAGTTCACCAGGGGTATATTACTAATGACTAGTTCACCAGGGGTATATTACTAATGACTAGTTCACCAGGGGTATATTACTAACTAAGGACTAGTTCACCAGGGGTATATTACTAAGGACTAGTTCACCAGGGGTATATTACTAAGGACTAGTTCACCAGGGGTATATTACTAACTAAGGACTAGTTCACCAGGGGTATATTACTAACTAAGGACTAGTTCACCAGGGGTATATTACTAAGGACTAGTTCACCAGGGGTATATTACTAAGGACTAGTCCACCAGGGATATATTACTAACGAAGGACTAGTTCACCAGGGGTATATTACTAACTAAGGACTAGTTCACCAGGGGTATATTACTAAGGACTAGTTCACCAGGGGTATATTACTAACTAAGGACTAGTTCACCAGGGGTATATTACTAACTAAGGACTAGTTCACCAGGGGTATATTACTAATGACTAGTTCACCAGGGGTATATTACTAACTAAGGACTAGTTCACCAGGGGTATATTACTAAGGACTAGTCCACCAGGGATATATTACTAACGAAGGACTAGTTCACCAGGGGTATATTACTAACTAAGGACTAGTTCACCAGGGGTATATTATTAACTAAGGACTAGTTCACCAGGGGTATATTACTAACTAAGGACTAGTTCACCAGGGGTATATTACTAATGACTAGTTCACCAGGGGTATATTACTAACTAAGGACTAGTTCACCAGGGGTATATTACTAATGACTAGTTCACCAGGGGTATATTACTAACTAAGGACTAGTTCACCAGGGGTATATTACTAACTAAGGACTAGTTCACCAGGGGTATATTACTAATGACTAGTTCACCAGGGGTATATTACTAACTAAGGACTAGTTCACCAGGGGTATATTACTAAGGACTAGTTCACCAGGGGTATATTACTAAGGACTAGTTCACCAGGGGTATATTACTAAGTTACTAACTAAGGACTATTATCATAATATAACTGAGAGACTGAATGTTATTTATTATAATATAACAGAGACTGAACGTTATTTATCATAATATAACTGAGAGACTGAACATTATTTATCATAACATAACTGAGACTAAACGTTATTTATCATAATATAACTGAGAGACTGAACGTTATTTATCATAATATAACTGAGAGACTGAACGTTATTTATCATAATATAACTGAGAGACTGAACGTTATTTATCATAATATAACTGAGAGACTAAACGTTATTTATCATAATATAACAGAGAGACTGAACGTTATTTATCATAATATAACTGAGAGACTAAACGTTATTTATCATAATATAACAGAGACTGAACGTTATTTATCATAATATAACAGAGAGACTGAACGTTATTTATCATAATATAACAGAGACTGGACGTTATTTATCATAATATAACAGAGAGACTAAACGTTATTTATCATAATATTACTGAGAGACTGAACCTTATTTATCATAATATTACTGAGACTAAATGTTATTTATCATAATATAACAGAGACTGAACGTTATTTATCATAATATAACAGAGAGACTGAATGTTATTTATCATAATATAACTGAGACTGAACATTATTTATCATAATATAACTAAGAGACTGAACGTTATTTATCATAATATAACTGAGAGACTGAACGTTATTTATCATAATATAACAGAGACTGAACGTTATTTATCATAATATAACAGAGACTGAACGTTATTTATCATAATATAACAGAGAGACTGAATGTTATTTATCATAATATAACTGAGAGACTGAACGTTATTTATCATAATATAACAGAGAGACTGAACGTTATTTATCATAATATAACAGAGACTGAACGTTATTTATCATAATATAACAGAGAGACTGAATGTTATTTATCATAATATAACTGAGAGACTGAACGTTATTTATCATAATATAACTGAGAGACTAAACGTTATTTATCATAATATAACTGAGAGACTGAACGTTATTTATCATAATATAACAGAGAGACTGAACGTTATTTATCATAATATAACTGAGAGACTAAACGTTATTTATCATAATATAACAGAGACTGAACGTTATTTATCATAATATAACTGAGAGACTAAACGTTATTTATCATAATATAACAGAGAGACTAAACGTTATTTATCATAATATAACTGAGAGACTGAACGTTATTTATCATAATATAACTGAGAGACTAAATGTTATTTATCATAATATAACAGAGACTGAACGTTATTTATCATAATATAACAGAGACTAAACGTTATTTATCATAATATAACAGAGACTGAACGTTATTTATCATAATATAACAGAGAGACTGAATGTTATTTATCATAATATAACAGAGACTGAACGTTATTTATCATAATATAACTGAGAGACTGAACGTTATTTATCATAATATAACTGAGAGACTAAACGTTATTTATCATAATATAACAGAGACTGAACGTTATTTATCATAATATAACAGAGAGACTGAATGTTATTTATCATAATATAACAGAGACTGAACGTTATTTATCATAATATAACTGAGAGACTGAACGTTATTTATCATAATAAAACTGAGAGACTAAACGTTATTTATCATAATATAACTGAGAGACTAAACGTTATTTATCATAATATAACTGAGAGACTAAACGTTATTTATCATAATATAACTGAGAGACTGAACGTTATTTATCATAATATAACTGAGAGACTAAACGTTATTTATCATAATATAACTGAGAGACTAAACGTTATTTATCATAATATAACTGAGAGACTAAACGTTATTTATCATAATATAACTGAGAGACTGAACGTTATTTATCATAATATAACAGAGACTGAACGTTATTTATCATAATATAACTGAGAGACTGAATGTTATTTATCATAATATAACTGAGAGACTAAACGTTATTTATCATAATATAACTGAGACTAAACGTTATTTATCATAATATAACTGAGAGACTAAACGTTATTTATCATAATATAACTGAGAGACTGAACGTTATTTATCATAATATTACTGAGACTAAATGTTATTTATCATAATATAACTGAGAGACTGAACGTTATTTATCATAATATAACTGAGACTAAACGTTATTTATCATAATATAACAGAGACTGAATGTTATTTATCATAATATAACAGACTGAACGTTATTTATCATAATATAACAGACTGAACGTTATTTATCATAATATAACTGAGACTGAACGTTATTTATCATAATATAACAGAGACTGAACGTTATTTATCATAATATAACTGAGACTGAACGTTATTTATCATAATATAACTGAGAGACTAAACGTTATTTATCATAATATTACTGAGAGACTGAACGTTATTTATCATAATATAACAGAGACTGAACGTTATTTATCATAATATAACAGAGACTGAACGTTATTTATCATAATATAACAGAGACTGAACGTTATTTATCATAATATAACTGAGAGACTAAACGTTATTTATCATAATATTACTGAGAGACTGAACGTTATTTATCATAATATAACAGAGACTGAACGGTATTTATCATAATATTACTGAGAGACTAAACGTTATTTATCATAATATTACTGAGAGACTGAACGTTATTTATCATAATATAACTGAGAGACTGAACGTTATTTATCATAATATAACTGAGAGACTAAACGTTATTTATCATAATATAACAGAGACTGAACGTTATTTATCATAATATAACTGAGACTGAACGTTATTTATCATAATATAACTGAGAGACTAAACGTTATTTATCATAATATTACTGAGAGACTGAACGTTATTTATCATAATATAACAGAGACTGAACGTTATTTATCATAATATAACAGAGACTGAACGTTATTTATCATAATATAACAGAGACTGAACGTTATTTATCATAATATAACAGAGACTGAACGTTATTTATCATAATATTACTGAGACTGAACGTTATTTATCATAATATAACAGAGACTGAAAGTTATTTATCATAATATTACTGAGACTAAACGTTATTTATCATAATATAACTGAGAGACTAAACGTTATTTATCATAATATAACTGAGAGACTGAACGTTATTTATCATAATATTACTGAGACTAAATGTTATTTATCATAATATAACTGAGAGACTGAACGTTATTTATCATAATATAACTGAGAGACTGAACGTTATTTATCATAATATAACTGAGACTGAACGTTATTTATCATAATATAACTGAGACTGGACGTTATTTATCATAATATAACAGAGACTGAACGTTATTTATCATAATATAACAGAGACTGAACGTTATTTATCATAATATAACTGAGAGACTAAACGTTATTTATCATAATATAACAGAGACTGAACGTTATTTATCATAATATAACTGAGAGACTAAACGTTATTTATCATAATATAACAGAGACTAAACGTTATTTATCATAATATAACTGAGAGACTGAACATTATTTATCATAATATAACTGAGAGACTAAACGTTACTTATCATAATATAACAGAGAGACTGAACGTTATTTATCATAATATAACAGAGAGACTAAATGTTATTTATCATAATATTACTGAGAGACTGAACGTTATTTATCATAATATAACAGAAACTAAACGTTATTTATCATAATATAACAGAGACTGAATGTTATTTATCATAATATTACTGAGAGACTAAATGTTATTTATAATAATATTACTGAGACTAAATGTTATTTATCATAATATAACAGAGACTAAATGTTATTTATCATAATATAACAGAGACTGAACGTTATTTATCATAATATAACAGAGACTGAATGTTATTTATCATAATATAACAGAGACTGAACGTTATTTATCATAATATAACAGAGACTGAATGTTATTTATCATAATATAACAGAGACTGAACGTTATTTATCATAATATAACAGAGAGACTAAACGTTATTTATCATAATATAACAGAGACTGAACGTTATTTATCATAATATAACAGAGAGACTAAACGTTATTTATAATAATCGGTCTCAAGTGTTTCTCTAAAAGCTGTCTGGGTTTAAATATCTTCTATTGTACAGGAAGCTGATTAGATTATTATTATTACATTACTTCCTGTTACGTTCCCCAGCAAGAAAAACAAAAATTGTCGCTCAAACAGGGGAATTAACTAAATGTCACTACTGACAACCAAAACCTAACCGGTGGGGTTTTAGGAGGGGTTCTGAAAGACACTCACAGAAATGTCTACTGAATGTTGACCCATTCTGTAAACGTGGCTCCATCCCTAACACTCACCGAGAGGCTGTGTAGGATGATGTGTTCTGGGGACGAGGGGGAGGAGCTCGCCGTCAGTGTGACGGTGGGATTGCTGGAAAGGCTGAGCGGCAGGCTCTGATTGGCTGCTGTCTGAAGGAAGTATGTCCCTGGAGTCCCTGTAGGGTGCAGGTGGAAAGACTACACACACACACAGTGATTGTTGTGATAGTGAGATTAAAAGAGGATTACATCAACATTGTGTCTACATCTAAAAGGTAATATTATGGTCTAATCCAACTCACAGGTAGGATCTGTAAGGTCTGCAGAGCAGCAGTGTTGAGGGTGATGGTCTCTGTGTCACTGGCACCAGCACTGTCTGAAGCTGATAGAGACACCAGTCAGTACACACACACCCACACACCCACACACACACACACACCAGCACTGTCTGAGGCTGATAGAGACACCAGTCAGTACACACACACCCACACACCCACACAGCACTGTCTGAGGCTGATAGAGACACCAGTCAGTACACACACACCCACACACCCACTCACACACACACACACACACACACACACCAGCACTGTCTGAGGCTGATAGAGACACCAGTCAGTACACACACACACACACCCACTCACACACACACACACAGCACTGTCTGAGGCTGATAGAGACACCAGTCAGTACTCACACACCCACACACCCACACACACACACACACACACACAGCACTGTCTGAGGCTGATAGAGACACCAGTCAGTACACACACACACACCCACACACCCACTCACACACACACACACCAGCACTGTCTGAGGCTGATAGAGACACCAGTCAGTACACACACACACACACACACACACACACACACACACACACACACACACACACACACACACACACACACACACCAGCACTGTCTGAGGCTGATAGAGACACCAGTCAGTACACACCCACCCACACACACACACCAGCACTGTCTGAGGCTGATAGAGACACCAGTCAGTCACACACACACACACACACACACCAGCACTGTCTGAGGCTGATAGAGACACCAGTCAGTACACACACACACACACACACACACACACACACACACACACACTGTCTGAGGCTGACAGAGACACCAGTCACACACACACACACCACACACACACAGCACTGTCTGAGGCTGATAGAGACACCAGTCAGTACACACACACCCACACACACACACCAGCACTGTCTGACTGATAGAGACACCAGTCAGTACACACACCCACACACCAGCACTGTCTGAGGCTGATAGAGACACCAGTCAGTACACACACCCACACACACACACACACACACACACTCACTCACACCCACTCACACACACACCAGCACTGTCTGAGGCTGATAGACACACCAGTCACTACACACCCTTACTTCCCCTCCCTTGTACTGACCCAGGTGTGTGATCTGCAGGGGGATCTGCAGTGCTGTGACGGGCCGGGAGGGGGAGCTACAGCACTCCTCCAATCGCGTGACTCGGATCTGCAGGGAAGGGCTACCTGGCCCAGTGCCCGCCCCTAACGGCACCTGAGTCTCCATCAACTCCTGAAGACCCTTCAGTAACACTACACACAAACACACAGTATTATCTGCAGTAGTAACACTATCACTAGTTTGTTAACATGTATGATTTAAACATGTTGCTGATACTGGATATGAGAGGTCAGGGGTCAGAGGTGAGGAGAGGTAAGGGTCAGAGATGAGGTGAGGAGAGGTTAAGGGTCAGAGAACAGGATGGAGAAGTTCAGAGGACAGGAGTGAGAGGTAGGGGTCAGGGGTTAGATGGTGAGGGGTCAGGGGTCAGGAGAGGTAAGGGTCAGAGGTGAGGAGAGGTAAGCGTCAGGGGTTAGAGGTGAGGAGAGGTAAGCGTCAGGGGTGAGGAGAGGTAAGGGTCAGAGGTGAGGAGAGGTAAGGGGGGTTAGAGGTGAGGAGAGGTGCGTCAGGGGTGAGAGATAAGGGTCAGAGGTGAGGAAAGGTAAGGGTCAGGTCAGAGGTGAGAAGTGATGAGGTAAGGGTCAGAGGTGAGGCCCAGGGGTGTTACCGTGGAAGGGCAGTTCCTTGTGATTGGCTACTTGTCTCTTGATGCTCCACCACTTAGATCTGAGCCACTGAGGAGAGCGAACACTGCTCCTCCCACTTTAACTCATTCTCATCATCCACATCCAACTCCACTATCCTACACACACACACACACACACACACACACACACACACACACACACACACACACACACACACACACACACACACACACACACACACACACACACACACACACACACGGAGAGAGAGTAAGCCAGAAGAAGTCGACACCAGATAAAGGTACTTTCATCAATAAAGCTGGTTTGAATTCTGCTTTCTAATAAATGTAATTACCCACCCAGACCCCCACCACCCAGACCCCCACCACCCAGACCCCCACCACCCAGAACCCCACCACCTAGACCCCCACCACCCAGACCCCCACCACCCAGACCCCCACCACCCAGACCCCCACCACCCAGACCCCACCACCCAGACCCCCACCACCCAGACCCCACCACCAGACCCCACCACCCAGACCCCACCACCCAGACCCCCACCACCCAGACCCCCACCACCCAGACCCCCACCACCCAGACCCCCACCCCCCAAATACCAACCACCCAGATACCGAGACCCCCACCACCCAGACCACTCCCTACCTGTGTACTAAGCTGAGATCCTGGTCTTTGGTCCACTCCGTCCCTCCACTCTGTTTCCAGTTGAGGTAGTTGAGCCATTTAGAGCGACACTGTTTCTCCGACCGCGTTCCCACCAGATCAGCTACAGCCGCCCACGACACCCCGCCCGTCACCGCACGGCCCGGACACACACCCGCCAGGGCGTAGACACTGTCCGATAGACGCCTCTCCTCCTCCTCACTCCACTTCCCTACACACACACAGACAACTGTAAGTCCCGCTTCCTAAAGCATAAACCCTCCAGGATAAAGTGTCTGACCTGCTTCCTAAAGCATAAACCCTCCAGGAGAAAGTATCTGACCTGCTTCCTAAAGCATAAACCCTCCAGGATAAAGTATCTGACCTGCTTCCTAAAGCATAAACCCTCCAGGATAAAGTATCTGACCTGCTTCCTAAAGCATAAACCCTCCAGGATAAAGTGTCTGACCTGCTTCCTAAAGCATAAACCCTCCAGGATAAAGTATCTGACCTGCTTCCTAAAGCATAAACCCTCCAGGATAAAGTGTCTGACCTGCTTCCTAAAGCATAAACCCTCCAGGATAAAGTGTCTGACCTGCTTCCTAAAGCATAAACCCTCCAGGATAAAGTATCTGACCTGCTTCCTAAAGCATAAACCCTCCAGGAGAAAGTGTCTGACCTGCTTCCTAAAGCATAAACCCTCCAGGATAAAGTATCTGACCTGCTTCCTAAAGCATAAACCCTCCAGGAGAAAGTGTCTGACCTGCTTCCTAAAGCATAAACCCTCCAGGATAAAGTATCTGACCTGCTTCCTAAAGCATAAACCCTCCAGGATAAAGTGTCTGACCTGCTTCCTAAAGCATAAACCCTCCAGGATAAAGTATCTGACCTGCTTCCTAAAGCATAAACCCTCCAGGATAAAGTGTCTGACCTGCTTCCTAAAGCATAAACCCTCCAGGATAAAGTATCTGACCTGCTTCCTAAAGCATAAACCCTCCAGGATAAACTATCTGGCCTGCTTCCTAAAGCATAAACCCTCCAGTATCTGGCCTGCTTCCTAAAGCATAAACCCTCCAGGATAAAGTATCTGACCTGCTTCCTAAAGCATAAACCCTCCAGGATAAAGTGTCTGACCTGCTTCCTAAAGCATAAACCCTCCAGGATAAAGTGTCTGACCTGCTTCCTAAAGCATAAACCCTCCAGGATAAAGTGTCTGACCTGCTTCCTAAAGCATAAACCCTCCAGGATAAAGTATCTGACCTGCTTCCTAAAGCATAAACCCTCCAGGATAAAGTATCTGACCTGCTTCCTAAAGCATAAACCCTCCAGGATAAAGTGTCTGACCTGCTTCCTAAAGCATAAACCCTCCAGGATAAAGTATCTGACCTGCTTCCTAAAGCATAAACCCTCCAGGATAAAGTGTCTGACCTGCTTCCTAAAGCATAAACCCTCCAGGATAAAGTGTCTGACCTGCTTCCTAAAGCATAAACCCTCCAGGATAAAGTGTCTGACCTGCTTCCTAAAGCATAAACCCTCCAGGAGAAAGTATCTGACCAGCTTCCTAAAGCATAAACCCTCCAGGAGAAAGTATCTGACCTGCTTCCTAAAGCATAAACCCTCCAGGATAAAGTGTCTGACCTGCTTCCTAAAGCATAAACCCTCCAGGATAAAGTATCTGACCAGCTTCCTAAAGCATAAACCCTCCAGGACAAAGTGTCTGGCCTGCTTCCTAAAGCATAAACCCTCCAGGACAAAGTGTCTGACCAGCTTCCTAAAGCATAAACCCTCCAGGATAAAGTGTCTGACCTGCTTCCTAAAGCATAAACCCTCAGTATCTGGCCTGCTTCCTAAAGCATAAACCCTCCAGGATAAAGTGTCTGACCTGCTTCCTAAAGCATAAACCCTCCAGGATAAAGTGTCTGGCCTGCTTCCTAAAGCATAAACCCTCCAGGATAAAGTGTCTGACCTGCTTCCTAAAGCATAAACCCTCCAGGATAAAGTATCTGGCCTGCTTCCTAAAGCATAAACCCTCCAGGATAAAGTGTCTGACCTGCTTCCTAAAGCATAAACCCTCCAGGATAAAGTATCTGGCCTGTTCCTAAAGCATAAACCCTCCAGGAGAAAGTGTCTGGCCTGCTTCCTAAAGCATAAACCCTCCAGGAGAAAGTATCTGGCTTCCTAAAGCATAAACCCTGGTATCTGGCCTGCTTCCTAAAGCATAAACCCTCCAGGATAAAGTGTCTGACCTGCTTCCTAAAGCATAAACCCTCCAGGATAAAGTGTCTGACCTGCTTCCTAAAGCATAAACCCTCCAGGATAAAGTGTCTGACCTGAAAGCATAAACCCTCCAGGACAAAGTGTCTGACCTGTGTTGCAGGTGTCCTTCATTAGTCGGCAGCGGTCTTTAACAGACGGTGCGCTGCGGGAGGGCTCCTATGGTGGCCCAGTCATTACCATGCTTCTGTCTCAGCCTAAACACATCACATCCTCAGACTGCAGCACATACGGACTGGAGACACATTTAGAGGAGGAAGTGATGTCATACTCACTCTTTCAGCTTGTTGATCTCCTCAGGGGAGGGGTTTACAACAACAACAGCAACAACAACAACATCAGCTCACACAGGGGTTACCAAAACTCTGTGTGTCTGGGGGAGGGGGGGTATGATGGTGTGTGTGTGGAGGTGTGATGTGATGGTGTGTGTGGAGGGAGGGGTTGCTATGATGGTGTGTGTGTGGGAGGGGTGTGTGTGTGTGTGTGTGGGTGTGTGTGTGTGTGGTGTGTGGGGGAGGGGTTGCTATGATGTGTGTGTGTGTGTGGGGGGAGGGGTTGCTATGATGGTGTGTGTGTGTGTGTGTGTGGAGGGAGGGGTTGCTATGACGGTGTGTGTGGGGGAGGGGTTGCTATGACGGTGTGTGTGGGGGAGGGGTTGATATGATGGTGTGGGGGGAGGGGTTGCTATGATGGTGTGTGTGGGAGGGAGGGTTGCTATGACAGTGTGTGGGGGGGGGGTTAATATGATGGTGTGTGGGGGGAGGGGTTAATATGATGGTGTGTGTGGGGGAGGGGTTACTATGATGGTGTGTGGGGGGAGGGGTTGATATGATGGTGTGTGTGGGGGAGGGGTTGATATGATGGTGTGTGTGGGGGAGGGGTTACTATGATGGTGTGTGTGGGGGAGGGGTTACTATGATGGTGTGTGGGGGAGGGGTTGATATGATGGTGTGTGGGGGGGGGGTTAATATGATGGTGTGTGGGGGAGGGGTTACTATGATGGTGTGTGTGGGGGAGGGGTTACTATGATGGTGTGTGGGGGAGGGGTTGATATGATGGTGTGTGTGGGGGGAGGGGTTGATATGATGGTGTGTGTGGGGGGGGAAGGGGTTACTATGATGGTGTGTGTGGGGGGAGGGGTTACTATTATGGTGTGTGTGGGGAGGGGTTACTATGATGGTGTGTGGGGGGAGGGTTGATATGATGGTGTGTGTGGGGGAGGGGTTACTATGATGGTGTGTGTGGGGGAGGGGTTACTATGATGGTGTGTGTGGGGGGGAGGGTTGATATGATGGTGTGTGTGGGGAAGGGGTTACTATTATGGTGTGTGTGGGGGGGGGT
>NW_026287782.1:0-32500 GCF_023373465.1 Oncorhynchus keta | reverse complement strand
TGTGTGTGTGTGTGTGTGTATGTGTGTGTGTGTGTGTGTGTGTGTGTGTGTGTGTGTGTGTGTGTGTGTGTGTGTGTGTGTGTGTGTATGTGTGTGTGTGTGTGTGTGTACCTTCACATATTGTTGGATGTTGCTCATCAGGAGGTCGATCTCCTCTTTAGACCACATGCCTTGTTTCCACTTATGACCTGCAGACAAACAACCAATCACAGCCTCTGTTAGCCCACTGACCAATCACAGCCTGCGTAAACCCACTGACCAACCACAGATATATGTAGCAAGCTCCATGTGCATTGTGTGTACACCTTTGTTAACCAGTGTGTCTTTATCCTCCTTGGTGGTGAACCAGGCCTGGCTGACAGGAGATATCTCTTCACTGTTCTGAGGATCCTCACTCTGCAAGATCTACACACACACACAGTGAAGAAAAATTAAAAGGACGGGAGGGGAGAGGAGAGAGAATGAAAGGAGGAGGAGAGAGAAGAAGAGGAGAGGAGAGAGAATGAGAGGAGAGAGAATCAGAGGAGAAGAGAGGAAGAGGAGAGAATGAGAGGGGAGAGAATCAGAGGAGAAGAGAGGAGACGAGGAGAGGAGAGAGAAGAAGAGGAGAGGAGAGAGGAGACGAGGAGAGGAGAGAGAATGAGAAGAGGAGAGAGAATCAGAGGAGAAGAGAGGAGACGAGGAGAGAATGAGAGGAGAGAAAGAGGTCGTGGGAGGGGTTTGTCAGGTACCTGTATCTGGGCCACCCCCTCTTCCGTAATGTCACTGTCGTCGGTGGCGGTCATTGTCACCTCGAAGCTCTCGTCTCCCTCTGACACTGAAACAATGACTTATCAATGACCCAAGACCAGCTCAGTTCATCCCTACCATTGTGACAATGAGTCATCATAATGCTGCATTAAATGTACATGGTCCTAGGGGCATTGGCAGATACAATGTAAGTAACTCACATGATGTCCCCCTAATTGCCCTGAATGCCTCAGGTTATCAGTCAACCCACCAGGGTATTTACAAACAGCATAGGAATTAAATCATCAATATGTACTGATCATATCTTTACTAATGCTGCAGAAACTTGTTTTAAAGCAGTATCGAAATCCATAGGATGTAGTGATCACAATATAGTAGCCACATCTAGGAAAACCACAGTTCCAAAGGCGGGGCCTAATATAGTGTATAAGAGGTCAGGCTGGACCTAATATAGTGAATAAGAGGTCATACTGGGCCTAATATAGTGTATAAGAGGTCAGGCTGGGCCTAATATAGTGAATAAGAGGTCAGGTTGGGCCTAATATAGTGTATAAGAGGTCATACTGGGCCTAATATAGTGAATAAGAGGTCAGGTTGGGCCTAATATAGTGTATAAGAGGTCATACTGGGCCTAATATAGTGTATAAGAGGTCAGGTTGGGCCTAATATAGTGTATAAGAGGTCAGGCTGGGCCTAATATAGTGTATAAGAGGTCATACTGGGCCTAATATAGTGTATAAGAGGTCAGGCTGGGCCTAATATAGAGTATAAGAGGACAGGCTGGGCCTAATATAGTGTATAAGAGGTCAGGCTGGGCCGAATATAGTGTATAAGAGGTCATACTGGGCCTAATATAGTGTATAAGAGGTCAGGCTGGGCCTAATATAGTGTATAAGAGGACAGGCTGGGCCTAATATAGTGTATAAGAGGTCAGGCTGGGCCGAATATAGTGTATAAGAGGTCATACTGGGCCTAATATAGTGTATAAGAGGTCAGGCTGGGCCTAATATAGAGTATAAGAGGTCAGGCTGGGCCTAATATAGTGTATAAGAGGTCAGGCTGGGCCTAATATAGTGTATAAGAGGTCAGGCTGGGCCTAATATAGTGTATAAGAGGTCAGGCTGGGCCTAATATAGTGTATAAGAGGTCAGGCTGGGCCTAATATAGTGTATAAGAGGTCAGGCTGGGCCTAATATAGTGTATAAGAGGTCAGGCTGGGCCTAATATAGTGTATAAGAGGTCAGGCTGGGCCTAATATAGTGTATAAGAGGTCAGGCTGGGCCTAATATAGTGTATAAGAGGTCAGGCTGGGCCTAATATAGTGTATAAGAGGTCAGGCTGGGCCTAATATAGAGTATAAGAGGACAGGCTGGGCCTAATATAGTGTATAAGAGGTCAGGCTGGGCCGAATATAGTGTATAAGAGGTCATACTGGGCCTAATATAGTGTATAAGAGGTCAGGCTGGGCCTAATATAGAGTATAAGAGGACAGGCTGGGCCTAATATAGTGTATAAGAGGTCAGGCTGGGCCTAATATAGTGTATAAGAGGTCAGGCTGGGCCTAATATAGTGTATAAGAGGTCAGGCTGGGCCTAATATAGTGTATAAGAGGTCAGGCTGGGCCTAATATAGTGTATAAGAGGTCAGGCTGGGCCTAATATAGTGTATAAGAGGTCAGGCTGGGCCTAATATAGTGTATAAGAGGTCAGGCTGGGCCTAATATAGTGTATAAGAGGTCAGGCTGGGCCTAATATAGTGTATAAGAGGTCAGGCTGGGCCTAATATAGTGTATAAGAGGTCAGGCTGGGCCTAATATAGTGTATAAGAGGTCAGGCTGGGCTGCTAATATAGTGTATAAGAGGTCAGGCTGGGCCTAATATAGTGTATAAGAGGTCAGGCTGGGCCTAATATAGTGTATAAGAGGTCAGGCTGGGCCTAATATAGTGTATAAGAGGTCAGGCTGGGCCTAATATAGTGTATAAGAGGTCAGGCTGGGCCTAATATAGTGTATAAGAGGACAGGCTGGGCCTAATATAGTGTATAAGAGGACAGGCTGGGCCTAATATAGTGTATAAGAGGACAGGCTGGGCCTAATATAGTGTATAAGAGGTCAGGCTGGACCTAATATAGGGTTCAAGAGGTCATACAAGAAGTTTTGTAGTGATTCATATGTTGATGATGTAAAAATTATTTCCTGGTCTGTGGTGAGTAATGAGGAGCAACCAGACACTGCTGGTCTGTGGTGTGTAATGAGGAGCAACCAGACGCTGCTGGTCTGTGGTGTGTAATGAGGAGCAACCAGACGCTGCTGGTCTGTGGTGTGTAATGAGGACCAACCAGACGCTGCTGGTCTGTGGTGTGTAATGAGGAGCAACCAGACGCTGCTGGTCTGTGGTGTGTAATGAGGAGCAACCAGACGCTGCTGGTCTGTGGTGTGTAATGAGGAGCAACCAGACGCTGCTGGTCTGTGGTGTGTAATGAGGAGCAACCAGACGCTGCTGGTCTGTGGTGTGTAATGAGGAGCAACCAGGTGCTGCTGGTCTGTGGTGTTTAATGAGGAGCAACCAGAAGCTGCTGGTCTGTGGTGTGTAATGAGGAGCAACCAGACGCTGCTGGTCTGTGGTGTGTAATGAGGAGCAACCAGACGCTGCTGGTCTGTGGTGTTTAATGAGGAGCAACCAGATGCTGCTGGTCTGTGGTGTGTAATGAGGAGCAACCAGACGCTGCTGGTCTGTGGTGTGTAATGAGGAGCAACCAGACGCTGCTGGTCTGTGGTGTGTAATGAGGAGCAACCAGACGCTGCTGGTCTGTGGTGTGTAATGAGGAGCAACCAGGTGCTGCTGGTCTGTGGTGTTTAATGAGGAGCAACCAGATGCTGCTGGTCTGTGGTGTGTAATGAGGAGCAACCAGACGCTGCTGGTCTGTGGTGTGTAATGAGGAGCAACCAGACGCTGCTGGTCTGTGGTGTGTAATGAGGAGCAACCAGATGCTGCTGGTCTGTGGTGTGTAATGAGGAGCAACCAGGAGCAACCTGTGGTGTGTAGAGGCTGCACTTGACACATTTATGTAATTGCTTATTCTAGTTACTAATAAACATGAACCCATTAAGAAAATTACTGTAAAAACTGTTAAATTATGAAAGACAAGAGTTGTACTTTTGAATTCCGTTAAGTCAAGGTGGAAGAAGACATTCAACAAGCACAGCACAAATGACTGATAATTGGCTGAGAGAAATTGATGAGAAAATGATGATTGTGGGGGATGTCTTGTTAGACTTCAGTGCAGATAACTAACCACCCTGCATTATAAATGACCACCCTGCATTATAACTAACCACCCTGCATCATAACTAACCACCCTGCATCATAACTAACCACCCTGCATCATAACTAACCACCCTGCATTATAACTAACCACCCTGCACCATAACTAACCACCCTGCATCATAACTAACCACCCTGCATCATAACTAACCACCCTGCATCATAACTAACCACCCTGCATCATAACTAACCACCCTGCATCATAACTAACCACCCTGCATTATAACTAACCACCCTGCATCATAACTAACCACCCTGCATCATAACTAACCACCCTGCATCATAACTAACCACCCTGCATCATAACTAACCACCCTGCATCATAACCAACTACCCTGCATCATAACTAACCACCCTGCATCATAACTAACCACCCTGCATCATAACCAACCACCCTGCATCATAACTAACCACCCTGCATCATAACTAACCACCCTGCATCATAACCACCCCAGAACAGCAATAACCACCCTGCATCATAACTAACCACCCTGCATCATAACTAACCACCCTGCATCATAACTAACCACCCTGCATCATAACTAACCTGCATTATAACTAACCACCCTGCATCATAACTAACCACCCTGCATCATAACTAACCACCCTGCATCATAACTAACCACCCTGCACCACCCTAATAACTAACCACCCTGCATCATAACTAACCACCCTGCATCATAACTAACCACCCTGCATCATAACTAACCACCCTGCATCATAACTAACCACCCTGCATCATAACTAACCACCCTGCATCATAACTAACCACCCTGCATTATAACTAACCACCCTGCATCATAACTAACCACCCTGCATTATAACTAACCACCCTGCATCATAACTAACCACCCTGCATCATAACTAACCACCCTGCATCATAACTAACCACCCTGCATCATAACTAACCACCCTGCATCATAACTAACCACCCTGCATTATAACTAACCACCCTGCACCATAACTAACCACCCTGCATCATAACTAACCACCCTGCATCATAACTAACCACCCTGCATCATAACTAACCGCCCTGCATCATAACTAACCACCCTGCATCATAACTAACCACCCTGCATCATAACTAACCCCCTGCACCATAACTAACTACCCTGCATTATAACTAACCACCCTGCATTATAACTAACCACCCTGCATCATAACTAACCACCCTGCACCATAACTAACTACCCTGCATTATAACTAACCACCCTGCATCATAACTAACCACCCTGCATTATAACTAACCACCCTGCATTATAAATGACCACCCTGCATCATAACTAACTACCCTGCATTATAAATGACCACCCTGCATCATAACTAACCACCCTGCATCATAACTAACCACCCCGCATCATAACTAACCACCCTGAATTATAACTAACCACCCTGCATCATAACTAACCACCCTGCATCATAACTAACCACCCTGCATTATAACTAACCACCCTGCATTATAAATTACCACCCTGCATCATAACTAACTACCCTGCATTATAAATGACCACCCTGCATCATAACTAACCACCCTGCATCATAACTAACCACCCTGCATCATAACTAACCACCCTGCATCATAACTAACCACCCTGCATCATAACTAACCACCCTGCATCATAACTAACCACCCTGCATCATAACTAACCACCCTGCATCATAACTAACCACCCTGCATCATAACTAACCACCCTGCACCATAACTAACCACCCTGCATCATAACTAACCACCCTGCATCATAACTAACCACCCTGCATCATAACTAACCACCCTGCACCATAACTAACCACCCTGCATCATAACTAACCACCCTGCATCATAACTAACCACCCTGCATCATAACTAACCACCCTGCATCATAACTAACCACCCTGCATTATAAATTACCACCCTGCATCATAACTAACCACCCTGCATCATAACTAACCACCCTGCATCACAACTAACCACCCTGCATCATAACTAACCACCCTGCATCATAACTAACCACCCTGCATCATAACTAACCACCCTGCATTATAACTTATAACTAACCACCCTGCATTATAAATGACCACCCCCTGCATTATAACTAACCACCCTGCATCATAACTAACCACCCTGCATCATAACTAACCACCCTGCATCATAACTAACCACCCTGCATCATAACTAATCACCCTGCATCATAACTAACCACCCTGCATCATAACTAACCACCCCGCATTATAACTAACCACCCTGCATCATAACTAACCACCCTGCATCATAACTAACCACCCTGCATTATAACTAACCACCCTGCATTATAAATGACCACCCTGCATCATAACTAACTACCCTGCATTATAAATGACCACCCTGCATCATAACTAACCACCCTGCATCATAACTAACCACCCTGCATCATAACTAACCACCCTGCATCATAACTAACCACCCTGCATCATAACTAACCACCCCGCATCATAACTAACCACCCTGCATCATAACTAACCACCCTGCATCATAACTAACCACCCTGCATCATAACTAACCACCCTGCATCATACCACCCTGCATCATAACTAACCACCCTGCACCATAACTAACCACCCTGCATCATAACTAACCACCCTGCATCATAACTAACCACCCTGCATCATAACTAACCACCCTGCACCATAACTAACCACTCTGCATCATAACTAACCACCCTGCATCATAACTAACCAACCTGCATCATAACTAACCACCCTGCATCATAACTAACCACCCTGCATTATAAATGACCACCCTGCATCATAACTAACCACCCTGCATCATAACTAACCACCCTGCATCACAACTAACCACCCTGCACCATAACTAACCACCCTGCATCATAACTAACCACCCTGCATCATAACTAAGCACCCTGCATCATAACTAACCACCCTGCATCATAACTAACCACCCTGCATTATAACTAACCACCCTGCATTATAAATGACCACCCTGCATCATAACTAACCACCCTGCATCATAACTAACCACCCTGCATCATAACTAACCACCCTGCATTATAACTAACCACCCTGCATCATAACTAACCACCCTGCATTATAACTAACCACCCTGCATCATAACTAACTACCCTGCATCATAACCAACTACCCTGCATCATAACTAACCACCCTGCATCATAACTAACCACCCTGCATCATAACTAACCACCCTGCATTATAACTAACCACCCTGCATCATAACTAACCACCCTGCATTATAAATGACCACCCTGCATCATAACTAACCACCCTGCATCATAACTAACCACCCTGCATCATAACTAACCACCCTGCATCATAACTAACCACCCTGCATCATAACTAACCACCTGCATCATAACTAACCACCTGCATTATAACTAACCACCCTGCATCATAACTAACCATCCTGCATCATAACTAACCACCCTGCACCATAACTAACCACCCTGCATTATAAATGACCACTCTGCATCATAACTAACCACCCTGCATCATAACTAACCACCCTGCATTATAACGAACCACCCTGCATCATAACTAACCACCCTGCATTATAACTAACCACCCTGCATCATAACTAACCACCCTGCATCATAACTAACCACCCTGCATCATAACTAACCACCCTGCATCATACCTAACCACCCTGCATCATAACTAACCCCCTGCATCATAACTAACCACCCTGCATCATAACTAACCACCCTGCATCATAACTAACCACCCTGCACCATAACTAACCACCCTGCATCTTAACTAACCACCCTGCACCATAACTAACCACCTTGCATCTTAACTAACCACCCTGCACCATAACTAACCACCTTGCATCATAACTAACCACCCTGCATCATAACTAACCACCCTGCATCATAACTAACCACCCTGCATCATAACTAACCACCCTGCATCATAACTAACCACCCTGCATCATAACTAACCACCCTGCATCATAACTAACCACCCTGCATCATAACTAACCACCCTGCATCATAACTAACTACCCTGCATCATAACTAACCACCCTGCATCATAACTAACCACCCTGCATCATAACTAACCACCCTGCATCATAACTAACCACCCTGCATCATAACTAACCACCCTGCATCATAACTAACCACCCTGCATCATAACTAACCACCCTGCATCATAACTAACCACCCTGCATCATAACTAACCACCTTGCATCATAACTAACCACCCTGCACCATAACTAACCACCCTGCACCATAACTAACCCCCCTGCATTATAACTAACCACCCTGCATCATAACTAACCACCCTGCACCATAACTAACCACCCATGCACCATAACTAACACACCTAACCACCCTGCATCTATAACTAACCACCCCACATCATAACTAACCACCCTGCATCATAATCATAATAACTAACCACTCTGCATCATAACTAACCACCCTGCACATAACCTGCACCATAACTAACCTAACCTTGCATCATAACTAACTAACCCACCTTGCACCATAACTAATCACCTTGCATCATAACTAACCACCCTGCACCATAACCACCCTGCACCAAACTAACCACCCTACATTATAAATGACCCACCCCACATCATAACTAACCACCCTGCATCATAACTAACCACCCTGCATTATAACTAACCACCCTGCACTCATAACTAACCACCCTGCATCTTAACTAACCACCCTGCACCATAACTAACCACCCTGCATCTATAACCACCTGCACCATAACTAACCACCTGCATCATAACTAACCACCCTGTATCATAACTAACCACCACCCCTGCATCATAACTAACCACCTTGCACCATAACTAAACACCCTGCATCATAACTAACCACCCTGCATTATAACTAACTACCCTGCATTATAACTGCATCATAACTAACCACCCTGCATCATAACTAACCACCCTGCATCATAACTAACCACCCTGCATCATAACTAACCACCTGCATCATAACTAACCACCCTGCATCATAAATGACCACCCCGCATCAAACTAACCACCCTGCATCATAACTAACTGCATCATAACTAACCACCCTGCACCATAACTAACCACCTTGCATCTTAACTAACCACCCCTTCATAACTAACCACCTTGCACTAACCACCACCCTGCATCTTATCTTACTAACCACCCTGCACCATAACTAACCACCTTGCATCTTAACTAACCACCCTGCACCATAACTAACCACCTTGCATCTTAACTAACTGCATAAACTAACCACCCTGCATCATAACTAACCACCCTGCATCATAACTAACATTATAACACCCTGCATCATAACTAACCACCCTGCATCATAATCATAACTAACCACCTTGCAACCATAACATCATAACTAACCACCCTGCATCATAACTAACCACTCTGCATCATAACTAACCACCCTGCACCATAACTAACCACCTGCATCTATAACCACTAAACTAACCACCTTGCATCCCATAACTAACCACCTTGCATCATAACTAACCACCCTGCACCATAACTAACCACCCCTTGCATCTTAACCAACCACCCTGCATCATAACTAACCACCCTGCATCATAACTAACCACCCTGCACCATAACTAACCACCCTGCATCATAACTAACCACCTTGCACCACTAACCTGCATCATATAACCACCCTGCATTATAACTAACTACCCTGCATTATAACTAACCACCCTGCATCATAACTAACCACCCTGCATCATAACTAACCACCCTGCATCATAACTAACCACCCCTGCACCACCCTGCATCTTAACTAACCACCCTGCATCATAACTGACCACCCTGCATCTAAAATGACCACCCCGCATAACTAACCACCCTGCATCATAACTAACCACTCTGCATCATAACTAACCACCCTGCACCATAACTAACCACCTTGCATCTTAACTAACCACCCTGCGCCATAACTAACCACCTTGCATCTTAAACTAACCACCTGCATTATAATAACCACCCTGCATCATAACTAACCACCCTGCACCATAACTAACCACCCGCATTATAACTAACCCCCTGCATTATAATAACCACCTTGCATCTTAACTAACCACCCTGCATCATAACTAACCACCCTACATCATAATTAACCGCCCACATCATAACTAACCACCCCGCATCATAACTAACCACCCTGCATCATAACTAACCACTCTGCATCATAACTAACCACCCTGCACCATAACTAACCACCTTGCATCTTAATAACCACCTTGCACCATAACTAACCACCTTGCATCTTAACTAACCACCCTGCACCATAACTAACCACCTTGCATCTTAACTAACCACCCTGCACCATAACTAACCACCTTGCATCTTAACTAACCACCCTGCATCATAACTAACCACCCCTGCATCATAACTAACCACCCTGCACCATAACTAACCACCCCTGCATCATAACTAACCACCTTGCACCATAAATCATGACTACCCTGCATCATAACTAACCACCCTGCATTATAACTAACTACCCTGCATTATAACTAACCACCCTGCATCATAACTAACCACCCTGCATCATAACTAACCACCCTGCATCATAACTAACCACCCTGCATCATAACTAACCACCTGCATCATAACTAACCACCCTGCATCATAACTGACCACCCTGCGTTATAAATGACCACCCCGCATCATAATAACCACCCTGCATCATAACTAACCACTCTGCATCATAACTAACCACCCTGCACCATAACTAACCACCTTGCATCTTAACTAACCACCCTGCATCATAACTAACCACCTTGCATCTTAACTAACCACCCTGCACCATAACTAACCACCTTGCATCATAACTAACCACCCTGCACCATAACTAACCACCTTGCATCTTAACTAACCACCCTGCACCATAACTAACCACCTTGCATCTTAATAACCACCCTGCATTATAAACTAACCACCCTGCATCATAACTAACCACCCTGCACCATAACTAACCACCCGCATTATAACTAACCCCCTGCATTATAACTAACCACCTTGCATCTTAACTAACCACCCTGCATCATAACTAACCACCCTGCATCATAACTAACCACCCTGCATCATAACTAACCACCCTGCATCATAACTAACCACCCTGCATTATAACTAACCACCCTGCATTATAACTAACCACCCTGCATCATAACTAACCACCCTTCATTATAACTAACCACCCTGCACCATAACTAACCACCTTGCATCATAACTAACCACCTTGCACCATAACTAACCACCTTGCATCTTAACTAACCACCCTGCACCATAACTAACCACCTTGCATCTTAACTAACCACCCTACCATAACTTCAACCACCTTGCATCTTAACTAACCACCCTGCATCATAACTAACCACCCTGCATCATAACTAACCACCCTGCACCATAACTAACCACCCTGCATCATAACTAACCACCTTGCACCATAACAATAACCACCCTGCATCATAACTAACCACCTGCATTATAACTAACTACCCTGCATTATAATAACCACCCTGCATCATAAATTCAACCACCTGCATCATAACTAACCACCCTGCATCATAACTAACCACCCTGCATCATAACTAACCACCCTGCATCATAACTAACCACCCTGCATCATAACTAACCACCCTGCATCATAACTGACCACCTGCATCCTAAATGACCACCCCGCATCATAACTAACCACCCTGCATCATAACTAACCACTCTGCATCATAACCCACCCTGCACCATAACTAACCACCTTGCATCTTAACTAACCACCTGCATCATAACTAACCACCTTGCATCTTAACTAACCACCCTGCACCATAATTCAACCACCTTGCATCTTTTAACCAACCACCCTGCACCATAACTAACCACCTTGCATCTTAACTAACCACCTGCACCATAACTAACCACCTTGCATCTTAACTAACCACCCTGCATTATAACTAACCACCCTGCATCATAACTAACCACCCTGCACCATAACTAACCACCCGCATTATAATTCAACCCCTGCATTATAACTAACCACCTTGCATAATAATCACTTATCATAACTAACCACCCTGCATCATAACTAACCAACCACTGCATCATAACTAACCACCCCGCATCATAACTAACCACCCCGCATCATAACTAACCACCCTGCATCATAACTAACCACTCTATCATAACCAACCACCCTGCACCATAACTAACCACCTTGCATCTTAACTAACCACCTTGCACCATAACTAACCACCTTGCATCATAACTAACCACCCTGCATTATAACTAACCACCTTGCATCATAACTAACCACCCTGCATTATAATTCAACCACCCTGCACCATAACTAACCACCCTGCATCTTAACTAACCACCCTGCATCATAACTAACCACCCTGCATCATAACTAACCACCCTGCATCATAACTAACCACCCTGCATCATAACTAACCACCTTGCATCATAACTAACCACCCTGCATCATAACTAACCACCTCTGCATTATAAATAACCACCCTATATCATAACTAACCTGCATCATAACTAACCACCCTGCACTATAATTCAACCACCTTCACTAACTAACCACCACCCTGCATCATAAACAACCACCCTGCATCATAACTCAACTACCCTGCATCATAAACTAACCACCCTGCATCATAACTAACCACCCTGCATCATAACTGACCACCCTGCATTATAAATGACCTCACCCCGCATCATAACTAACCACCCTGCATCATAACTAACCACTCTGCATCATAACTAACCACCCTGCACCATAACTAACCACCTTGCATCATAACTAACCACCCTGTATTATAACTAACCACCTTGCATCATAACTAACCACCCTGCACCATAACTAACCACCTTGCATCTTAACTAACCACCCTGCACCATAACTAACCACCTTGCATCTTAACTAACCACCCACCATAACTAACCACCTTGCATCATAACTAACCACCCTGCATCATAACTAACCACCCTGCATCATAATAACCACCCTGCACCATAACTAACCACCTGCATTATAACTAACCCCTGCATTATAACTAACCACCTTGCATCTTAACTAACCACCCTGCATCATAACTAACCACCCTGCATCATAACTAACCACCCTGCATCATAACTAACCACCCTGCATCATAACTAACCACCCTGCATCATAACTAACCACCCTGCATTATAACTCAACCACCCTGCACCATAACTAAACCACCCTCTTCATTATAACTAACCACCCTGCACCATAACTAACCACCCTTCATTATAATAACCACCCTGCATCATAACTAACCACCCTGCATCATAACTAACCACCTTGCATCATAACTAACCACCCTGCATCATAACTAACCACCCTGCATCATAACTAACCACCCTTCATTATAATAACCACCCTGCATCATAACTAACCACCCTGCACCATAACTAACCACCTGCACCATAACTAACCACCCTGCACCATAACTAACCACCCCTTGCATCATAACTAACCACCCTGCATCATAATTAACCACCCTGCATCATAACCAACCACCCTGCATCATAACTCAACCACCTGCATCATAACTACTAACCTGCATCATAACTAACCACCCTGCATTATAACTAACCACCCTGCATCATAACTAACCACCCTGCATCATAACTAACCACCCTGCATCATAACTAACCACCCTGCATCATAACTAACCACCCTGCATCATAAACTAACCATCCTGCATCATAACTAACCCCTGCATCATAACCACCCTGCATTATAACTAATTCAACTACCCTGCATCATAACTAACCACCCTGCACCATAACTAACCACCTTGCATCTTAACTAACCACCCTGCACCATAACTAACCACCTTGCATCTTAACTAACCACCCTGCACCATAACTAACCACCTTGCATCCTAACTAACCACCCAGCATTATAACTAACCACCCTGCATCATAACTAACCACCCTGCACCATAACTAACCACCCGCATTATAACTAACCCCTGCATTATAACTAACCACCTTGCATCTTAACTAACCACCCTGCATCATAACTAACCCCCTACATCATAAACTAACCACCCCGCATCATAACTAACCACCCGCATCATAACTAACCACCCCATCATAACTAACCACTCTGCATCATAACTAACCACCCTGCACCATAACTAACCACCTTGCATCTTAATAACCACTCCTGTATTATAACTAACCACCTTGCATCTTAACTAACCACCCTGCACCATAACTAACCACCTTGCATCATAACTAACCACCCTGCACCATAACTAACCACCTTGCATCTTAACTAACCACCCTGCATCATAACTAACCACCTTTGCTGCATCATAATAACCACCCTGCACCATAACTAACCACCCTGCATCATAAACTAACCACCTTGCACCATAACTAACCACCCTGCATCATAACTAACCACCCTGCATTATAAACTAACTACCCTGCATCATAACTAACCACCCTGCATCATAACTAACCACCCTGCATCATAACTAACCACCCTGCATCATAACTAACCACCCTGCATCATAACTAACCACCCTGCATCATAACTAACCACCCTGCATCATAACTGACCACCCTGCATTATAAATGACCACCCCGCATCATAACTAACCACCCTGCATCATAACTAACCACCTGCATCATAACTAACCACCCTGCACCATAACTAACCACCTTGCATCTTAACTAACCACCCTGCATCATAACTAACCACCTTGCATCTTAACTCAACTACCCCTGCACATATAACCAACCACCTTGCATCTTAACTAACCACCCTGCACCATAACTAACCACCTTGCATCTTAACTAACCACCCTGCACCATAACTAACCACACTTGCATCTTAACTAACCACCCTGCATTATAACTAACCACCCTGCATCATAATAACCACCCTGCACCATAACTAACCACCCGCATTATAACTAACCCCCTGTACTTATAACTAACCACCTTGCATCATAACTAACCACCCTGCATCATAACTAACCACCTGCATCATAACTAACCACCCTGCATCATAACTAACCACCCTGCATCATAACCAACCACCCTGCATTATAACTAACCACCCTGCATTATAATAACCACCCTGCACCATAACTAACCACCCTTCATTATAACTAACCACCCTGCACCATAACTAACCACCCTTCATTATAACTAACCACCCCTGCATCATAACTAACCACCCTGCATCATAACTAACCACCCTGCATCATAAATTCAACACCCTGCATCATAATTAACCACCCTGCATCATAACTAACCACCCTTCGTTATTATAACTAACTACCCGCATCATAACTAACCACCCTGCACCATAACTAACCACCCTGCACCATAAACTAACCACCCTGTATTATAACTAACCACCCTGCATCATAACTAACCACCACCCTGCATCATAACTAACCACCCTGCATCATAACCAACCACCCTGCATCATAACTAACCACCCTGCATCATAACTAACCACCCTGCACCATAACTAACCACCCTGCATTATAACTAACCACCCTGCATCATAACTAACCACCCTGCATCATAATTCAACCACCCTGCACCATAACTAACCACCCTGCATCATAACTAACCACCCTGCATCATAACTAACCATCCTGCATCATAACTAACCCCCTGCATCATAACCAACCACCCTGCATTATAACTAACCACCCTGCACCATAACTAACCACCCTGCATAATAACTAACCACCCTGCATTATAACCAACCACCCTGCATCATAACTAACCACCCTGCATCATAACTAACCACCCTGCACCATAACTAACCACCCTTCATTATAACTAACCACCCTGCATCATAACTAACCATCCTTCATCATAACTAACCCCTGCATCATAACTAACCACCCTGCATCATAACTAACCACCCTGCATTATAATAACCACCCTGCATCATAACTAACCACCCTTCATTATAAACTAACTACCCTGCGTTATAACTAACCACCCTGCATCATAACTAACCACCCTGCATCATAACCCACCCTGCACCATAACTAACCACCCTGCATCATAACTAACCACCTTCATTATAACTAACCATCCTGCATCATAAATTAACCACCCTGCATTATAACCAACCACCCTGCATTATAACCAAATTACTAACCACCCTGCACCATAACTAACCACCCTGCATTATAACTAACCACCCTGCATCATAACTAACCACCCTGCATCATAACCAACCACCCTGCATCATAACTAACCACCCTGCCATAACTAACCACCTGCATTATAAACTAACCACCCTGCATCATAAACTAACCACCCTGCATCATAACTAACCATCCTGCATCATAACTAACCACCCTGCATCATAACTAACCACCCTGCATTATAACTAACCACCCTAATCATAACTAACCACCCTGCATCATAACTAACCACCCTGCATCATAACTAACCACCCTGCATCATAACTAACCACCCTGCATTAACTAACCATCCTTCATTATAAACTAACCAATACCCTGCATCATAACTGACCACCCTGCATCATAACTAACCACCCTGCATCATAACTAACCACCCTGCATTATAACTAACCACCCTGCATTATAACTAACTACCCTGCATCATAACTAACCACCCTGCATCATAACCACCCTGCCCAACCAACCACCCTGCATCATAATTAACCACCCTGCATCATAACTAACCATCCTGCATCATAACTAACCCCTGCATCATAACTAACCACCCCTGCATTATAACTAACCACCCATCATAATCATAACTAACCACCCTGCATCATAACTAACCACCCTGCATCATAATAACCACCCTTCATCATAACTAACCACCCTGCATCATAACTAACCACCCTGCATCATAACTAACCACCTGCATCATAACTAACCACCCTGCACCATAACTAACCACCTTTCATTATAACTAACCACCCTGCACCATAACTAACCACCCTGCACCATAACTAACCACCCTTCATTATAACTAACCACCCTGCACCATAAACTAACCACCCTGCACCATAATAACCACCCCTGCACCATAAACTAATAACCCTGCATTATAACTAACCACCCTGCATCATAACTAACCACCCTGCATCATAACTAACCACCCTGCACCATAATAACCACCCTGCATCATAACTAACCACCCTGCATCATAATAACCATCCTGCATCATAACTAACCCCCTGCATCATAACTAACCACCCTGCACATAACTAACCCCCTGCATCATAACTAACCACCCTGCATCATAATTAACCACCCTGCATCATAAAATGACACCCTGCATCATAACTAACCACCCTGCACCATAACTAACCACCCTTCATTATAACTAACCACCCTGCATCATAACTAACCACTCCTGCATCATAACTAACCACCCTGCATCATAAACTAACCACTCTGCACCATAATTCAACCACCCTGCATCATAATTCAACCACCCTGCACCATAACTAACCACCTGCATCATAACTAACCACCCTGCATTATAACTAACCACCCTGCATCATAACTAACCACCCTTCATCATAATAACCACCCTGCACCATAACTAACCACCCCTGCATCATAACTAACCACCCTTCATTATAATTAACCACCCTGCATCATAATAACCACCCTGCATTATATAACTACCACCCTGCATCATAAATTCAACCACCTGGGTACAAATCATATAACCACCCTGCATCATAAACTAACCACCCTGCATCATAACCAACCACTCCTGGGTATCATAACTAACTACCTTCATTATAATAACCACCCTGCATCATAACTAACCACCCTACATCATAACTAACCACCCTGCATCATAACTAACCACCCCGCATCATAACTAACCACCCGCATCTTAACTAACCACCCTGCATCATAACTAACCACCCTGCATCATAATAACCACCCTGCATCATAACTAACCACCCACCTATCATAACAACCCTGCATCATAAATTAACCACCCTGCATCATAACTAACCACCCTTGCATCATAACTAACCACCCTGCATCATAACTAACCACCTGCATCATAACTAACCACCCTGCATCATAACTAACCACTCTGCATCATAACTAACCACCCTGCATCATAACCAACCACCCTATCATAACTAACCACCCTCATCATAACTAACCACCCTGCATCATAAATGACCACCCTGCATCATAACTAACCACCCTGCATCATAACTAACCACCCTGCATCATAACTAACCACCCTGCACCATAACTAACCACCCTGCATCATAACTAACCACCCTGCATCATAACCAAATCACCCTGCATCATAACTAACCACCCTGCATCATAACTAACCACCTGCACCATAACCAATCACCCTGCATTATAAATGACCACCCTGCATCATAACTAACCACCCTGCATCATAACTAACCACCCTGCATCATAACTAACCACCCTGCATTATAACTAACCACCCTGCATCATAACTAACCACCCTGCATCATAACTAACCACCTGCATCATAACTAACTACCCTGCATCATAACCAACTACCCTGCATCATAACCAACCACCCTGCATCATAACTAACCACCCTGCATTATAACTAATTCACCCTGCATCATAACTAACCACCCTGCATCATAATTCAACCACCCTGTATTATAAATGACCACCCTGCATCATAATAACCACCCTGCATCATAATAACCACCCTGCATCATAAATTCACTACCTGCATCATAACTAACCACCCTTGCATCATAACTAACCACCTGCATCATAATAACTACCTGCATTATAACTAACCACCCTGCATCATAACTAACCATCCTGCATCATAACTAACCACCCTGCATCATAACTAACCACCCTGCATCATAAATGACCACTCTGCATCATAACTAACCACCCTGCATCATAACTAACCACCCTGCATTATAACGAACCACCCTGCATCATAACCAACCACCCTGCATCATAACTAACCACCCTGCACCATAACTAACCACCTGCATCATAACTAACCACCCTGTACATAACTAACCACCACTGCATCATAAATCAACTAACCTGTATCATAAACTAACCACCTGCATCATAATTCAACTACCCTGCATCATAACTAACCACCCTGCATCATAACTAACCACCCTGCATCATAACTAACCACCCTGCATCATAACTTCAACCACCCTGCACCATAACTAACCACCTTGCATCATAACTAACCACCCTGCACCATAACTCAACCACCTTGCATCATAACTAACCACCCTGTATCATAATAACTACCCTGCATCATAACTAACCACCCTGCATCATAACCTAACCACCTGCATCATAACTAACCCCCTGCATCATAAACTAACCACCCCTGCATCATAACTAACCACCCTGCACCATAACTAACCACCCTGCATCATAACTAAACTACCTGCATCATAACCAACCACCTCTGGTATCATAACTAACCAACCATCATAACCCCCATCATAACTAACCACTTCTGCATCATAATAACCACCCTGCATCATAACTAACTACCCTGCATCATAACTAACCACCTGCATCATAACTAACTACCTTGCATTATAACTAACCACCCCTGCATCATAACTAACCACCTTGCATCATAATAACCACCCTGCACCATAACTAACCACCCTGCACCATAACTAACCACCCTGCATTATAACTAACCACCCTGCATCATTCAACTAACCACCCTGCACCATAACTAACCACCCTGCACCATAACTAACCACCCTACATCATAACTAACCACCCCACATCATAACTAACCACCCTGCATCATAACTAACCACTCTGCATCATAACTAACCACCCTGCACCATAACTAACCACCTTGCATCTTAACTAACCACCTTGCACCATAACTAATCACCTTGCATCTTAACTAACCACCCTGCACCATAACTAACCACCCTACATTATAAATGACCACCCCACATCATAACTAACCACCCTGCATCATAACTAACCACCCTGCATTATAACTAACCACCCTGCATCATAACTAACCACCCGCATCATAACTAACCACCCTGCATTATAACTAACCACCCATGCATCATAACTAACCACCCTGCATTATAACTAACCACCCTGCATCATAACTAACCACCCTGGGTATCATAACTAACCACCCTGCATCATAACTAACCACCCTGCACCATAACTAAACACCCTGCATCATAACTAACCACCCTGCACCATAACTAACCACCCTGCACCATAACTAACCACCCTAAATCATAACTAACCACCCCGCATCATAACTAACCACCCCGCATCATAACTAACCACACCCTGCATCATAATAACCACTCTGCATCATAACTAACCACCCCTGCACCATAACTAACCACCTTGCATCTTAACTAACCACACTTGCACCATAACTAACCACCTTGCATCTTAACTAACCACACCCTGCACCATAACTAACCACCTTGCATCTTAACTAACCACCCTGCACCATAACCAACCACCTTGCATCTTAACTAACCACCCTGCATCATAACTAACCACCCTGCATCATAATTAAACCACCCTGCACCATAACTAACCACCCTGCATCATAACTAACCACCTTGCACCATAACTAACCACCCTGCATCATAACTAACCACCCTGCATTATAACTAACTACCCTGCATTATAACTAACCACCCTGCATCATAACTAACCACCCTGCATCATAACTAACCACCCTGCATCATAACTAACCACCCTGCATCATAACTAACCACCTGCATCATAACTAACCACCCTGCATCATAATAACCACCCTGCATCATAACTGACCACCCTGCATTATAAATGACCACCCCGCATCATAACTAACCACCCTGCATCATAACTAACCACTCTGCATCATAACTAACCACCCTGCACCATAACTAACCACCTTGCATCTTAACTAACCACCTGCATCATAACTAACCACCTTGCATCTTAACTAACCACCCTGCACCATAACTAACCACCTTGCATCTTAACTAACCACCCTGCACCATAACTAACCACCTTGCATCTTAACTAACCACCCTGCACCATAACTAACCACCTTGCATCTTAACTAACCACCCTGCATTATAACTAACCACCCTGCATCATAACTAACCACCCTGCACCATAACTAACCACCCGCATTATAACTAACCCCCTGCATTATAACTAACCACACCTTGCATCTTAACTAACCACCCTGCATCATAATAACCACCCTACATCATAACTAACCACCCCGCATCATAACTAACCACCCCGCATCATAACTAACCACCCTGCATCATAACTAACCACTCTGCATCATAACCAACCACCCTGCCATAACCCACCTTTGCACTTAACTAACCAACCATAACTAACCATAATCTAACTAACCACCCCTGCACCATAACTAACCACCTTGCATCTATAACTAAACCACCCTGCACCATAACTAACCACCTTGCATCTTAACTAACCACCCTGCATTATAACTAACCACCCTGCATCATAACTAACCACCCTGCACCATAACTAACCACCCTGCATTATAACTAACCACCTTGCACCATAACTAACCCCCTGCATCATAACTAACCACCCTGCATTATAACTAACCACCCTGCATTATAACTAACCACCCTGCATCATAACTAACCACCATCATAACTAACCACCCTGCATCATAACTAACCACCCTGCACTAACCAACCACCCTGCATCATAATAACCACCCTGCATCATAACACCCCCTGCATTATAAATGACACCACGCACATAACCAACCACCCTGCATCATAATCCAACCACTCTGCATCATAACTAACCACCCTGCACCATAACTAACCACCTTGCATCATAACTAACCACCCCTGCGTTATAACTAACCACCTTGCATCATAACTAACCACCCTGCACCATAACTAACCACCTTGCATCTTAACTAACCACCCTGCACCATAACTAACCACCTTGCATCATAACTAACCACCCTGCACCATAACTAACCACCTTGCATCTTAACTAACCACCCTGCATTATAACTAACCACCCTGCATCATAACTAACCACCCTGCACCATAACTAACCACCCGCATTATAACTAACCCCCTGCATTATAACTAACCACCTTGCATCATAACTAACCACCCTGCATCATAACTAACCACCCTGCATCATAACTAACCACCCTGCATCATAACTAACCACCCTGCATCATAACTAACCACCCTGCATTATAACTAACCACCCTGCATTATAACTAACCACCCTGCACCATAACTAACCACTTCATTATAACTAACCACCCTGCACCATAACTAACCACCCTTCATTATAACTAACCACCCTGCATCATAACCAACCACCCTGCATCATAACTAACCACCCTGCATCATAACTAACCACCCTGCATCATAACTAACCACCCTGCACCATAACTAACCACCCTTCATTATAATAACCACCCTGCATCATAACTAACCACCCTGCATCATAACTAACCACCCTGCATTATAACTAACCACCCTGCATCATAACTAACCACACCTGCATCATAACTAACCACCCTGCATCATAACTAACCACCCTGCATCATAACCAACCACCCTGCATCATAACTAACCACCCTGCACCATAAATACCCACCACCATAACTAACCACCCTGCATCATAACTAACCACCCTGCATCATAACTAACCACCCTAACCACCCTGCACCATAACTAACCACCCTGCATCATAACTAACCACCCTGCATCATAACTAAACCATCCTGCATCATAACTAACCCCCCTGCATCATAACCAACCACCCTGCATTATAACCCTGCATCATAACTAACCACCCTGCACCATAACTAACCACCTTGCATCTTAACTAACCACCCTGCACCATAACTAACCACCTTGCATCTTAACTAACCACCCTGCACCATAACTAACCACCTTGCATCTTAACTAACCACCCTGCATTATAACTAACCACCCTGCATCATAACTAACCACCCCTGGCACATAACTAACCACCCGCATTATAACTAACCCCCTGCATTATAACTAACCACCTTGCATCATAACTAACCACCCTGCATCATAACTAACCACCCTACATCATAACTAACCACCCCGCATCATAACCAACCACCCCGCATCATAACTAACCACCCTGCATCATAACTAACCACTCTGCATCATAACTAACCACCCTGCACCATAACTAACCACCTTGCATCTTAACTAACCACCTTGCACCATAACTAACCACCTTGCATCATAACTAACCACCCTGCACCATAACCAACCACCTTGCATCTTAACTAACCACCCTGCACCATAACTAACCACCTTGCATCATAACTAACCACCCTGCATCATAACTAACCACCCTGCATCATAACTAACCACCCTGCACCATAACCAACCACCCTGCATCATAACTAACCACCTTGCACCATAACTAACCACCCTGCATCATAACTAACCACCCTGCATTATAACTACCATTATAACTAACCACCCTGCATCATAACTAACCAAATTCTGCATCATAACTAACCACCCTGCATCATAACTAACCACCCTGCACATAACTAACCACCCTGCATCATAACTAACCACCCTGCATCATGACTAACCGCCCTGCATCATAAATGACCACCCTGCATCATAACTAACCACCCTGCATCATAACTAACCACTCTGCATCATAACTAACCACCCTGCACCATAACTAACCACCTTGCATCATAACTAACCACCCTGCATCATAACTAACCACCTTGCATCATAACTAACCACCCTGCACCATAACTAACCACCTTGCATCTTAACTAACCACCCTGCACCATAACTAACCACCTTGCATCTTAACTAACCACCCTGCACCATAACTAACCACTTCATCATAACTAACCACCCTGCATTATAACTAACCACCCTGCATCATAACTAACCACCCTGCACCATAACTAACCACCCGCATTATAACTAACCCCCTGCATTATAACAACCACCTAAACTAACCACCCTGCATCATAACTAACCACCCTGCATCATAACTAACCACCTGCATCATAATAACCACCCTGCATCATAACTAACCACCCTGCATTATAACTAACCACCCTGCATTATAACCAACCACCCTGCACCATAACTAACCACCCTCATTATAACTAACCACCCTGCACCATAACTAACCACCCTTCATTATAACTAACCACCCTGCATCATAACTAACCACCCTGCATCATAACTAACCACCCTGCATCATAACTAACCACCCTGCATCATAACTAACCACCTTGCATCATAACATTATAACTAACCACCCTGCATCATAACTAACCACCCTGCATCATAACTAACTACCCTGCACCATAAACTAACCACCCCTGCATTATAACTAACCACCCTGCATCATAACTAACCACCCTGCATCATAACTAACCACCTCCTGCATCATAACCAACCACCCTGCATCATAACTAAATCACCCTTGCACCATTCAACCACCCTGCACCATAACTAACCACCCTGCATTATAACTAACCACCCTGCATCATAACTAACCACCCTGCATCATAACTAACCACCCTGCACCATAACTAACCACCCTGCATCATAACTAACCACCCTGCATCATAACCTAACCATCCTGCATCATAACTAACCCTGCATCATAAACCAACCACCCTGCATCATAACTAACCACCCTGCACCATAACTAACCACCCTGCACCATAACCAACCACCCTGCATTATAACTAACCACCCTGCATCATAACTAACCACCCTGCATCATAACTAACCACCCTGCACCATAACTAACCACCCTGCATCATAACTAACCACCCTGCATCATAACTAACCAATCCTGCATCATAACTAACCCCCTGCATCATAACTAACCACCCTGCATTATAACTAACCACCCTGCATCATAACTAACCACCCTGCATCATAACTAACCACCCTGCACCATAACTAACCACCCTGCATTATAACCAACCACCCTGCATCATAACTAACCACCCTGCATCATAACTAACCACCTGCACCATAACTAACCACCCTGCATCATAACTAACCACCCTGCATCATAACTAACCATCCTGCATCATAACTAACCCCCTGCATCATAACCAACCACCCTGCATCATAACATAACCATAACTAACCACCCTGCACCATAACTAACCACCCTGCACCATAACTAACCACCCTGCATCATAAACTAACCACCCTGCACCATAACTAACCACCCTGCACCATAACTAACCACCCTGCATCATAACTAACCACCCTGCATCATAACTAACCATCTCTGGGTATCATAACTAACCCCCACATCATAACCAACCACCCTGCATTATAACTAACCACCCCTGCATCATAACTAACCACCTGCATCATAACTAACCACCCTGCATCATAAACTAATACCCTGCACCATAACTAACCACCCTGCATCATAACTAACCACCCTGCATCATAATAACCATCCTGCATCCAACTAACCCCCTGCATCATAACCAACCACCCTGCATCATAATAACCACCCTGCACCATAACTAACCACCCTGCACCATAACTAACCACCCTGCATTATAACTAACCACCCTGCATCATAACTAACCACCCTGCATCATAACTAACCACCCTGCACCATAACTAACCACCCTGCATCATAACTAACCACCCTGCATCATAACTAACCATCCTGCATCATAACTAACCCCCATCATAACTAACCACCCTGCATTATAACTAACCACCCTGCATCATAACTAACCACCCTGCATCATAACTAACCACCCTGCATTATAACTAACCACCCTTCATTATATAACCACCATCATAACTAACCACCCTGCACCATAACTAACCACCCTGCATCATAACTATACCCTGCACCATAACTAACCACCCTTCATCATAACTAACCACCCTGCACCATAACTAACCACCCTGCACCATAACTAACCACCCTTCATTATAACTAACCACCCTGCATCATAACTAACCACCCTTCATTATAACTAACCACCCTGCACCATAACTAACCACCCTGCATCATAACTAACCACCCTTCATTATAACTAACCACCCTGCATCATAACTAACCACCCTTCATTATAACTAACCACCCTGCACCATAACTAACCACCCTTCATTATAACTAACCACCCTGCATCATAACTAACCACCCTTCATTATAACTAACCACCCTGCATTATAACTAACCACCCTTCATCATAACTAACCACCCTTCATTATAACTAACCACCCTGCTAACTAACCACCCTTCATTATAACTAACCACCCTTCATCATAACTAACCACCCTGCATTATAACTAACCACCCTGCATCATAACTAAACCACCCTTCATTATAACTAACCACCCTGCACCATAACTAACCACTCCTTCATTATAACTAACCACCCTTCATTATAACACCATTCATTATAACTAACCACCCTGCATTATAACTATTCATAACTAACCACCCTGCATCATAACTAACCACCCTGCACCATATAACCACCACTGCATCATAACTAACCCTGCATCATACTAACCACCCTGCATTATAACAACCACCCTGCATCATAACTAACCACCCTGCACCATAACTAACCACCCTTCATTATAACTAACCACCCTGCACCATAACTAACCACCCTTCATTATAACTAACCACCCTGCATCATAACTAACCACCCTGCATCATAACTAACCACCCTGCATCATAAACTAACCACCCTGCATCATAACTAACCACCCTGCACCATAACTAACCACCCTTCATTATAACTAACCACCCTGCATCATAACTAACCACCCTGCACCATAACTAACCACACTTCTGCACCATAACTCAACCACCCTGCATTATAATAACCACCCTGCATCATAACTAACCACCCTGCATCATAATTCAACCACCCTGCATCATAACCAACCACCCTGCATTATAAACTAACCACCCTGCACCATAACTAACCACCCTGCACCATAACTAACCACCCTGCATTATAACCAACCACCCTGCATCATAACTAACCACCCTGCATCATAACTAACCACCCTGCACCATAACTAACCACCCTGCATCATAACTAACCACCCTGCATCATAACTAACCATCCTGCATCATAACTAACCCCCTTGCATCATAACTAACCACCCTGCATTATAATAACCACCCTGCATCATAACCAACACCCTGCACCATAACTAACCACCTTTGCATCTTAACTAACCACCCTGCACCATAACTAACCACCTTGCATCTTAACTAACCACCCTGCACCATAACTAACCACCTTGCATCATAATAACCACCCTGCATTATAACCAACCACCCTGCATCATAACTAACCACCCACCATAACTAACCACCCGCATTATAACTAACCCCCTGCATTATAACTAACCACCTTGCATCTTATAACTAACCACCCTGCATCATAACTAACCACCTACATCATAACTAACCACCCATCATAACTAACCACCCATCATAACTAACCACCCTGCATCATAATAACCACTCTGCATCATAACTAACCACCCTGCACCATAACTAACCACCTGCATCTTAACTAACCAATTTTGCACCATAACTAACCACCTTGCATCTTAACTAACCACCCTATACCATAACTCAATACCTTGGTATCTTAACTAACCACCCTGCACCATAATAACCACCTTGCATCTTAACTAACCACCCTGCATCATAACTAACCACCCTGCATCATAACTAACCACCCTGCACCATAAACTAACCACCCTGCATCATAACTAACCACCTTGCACCATAACTAACCACCCTGCATCATAACTAACCACCCTGCATTATAATAACTACCCTGCATTATAACTAACCACCCTGCATCATAACTAACCACCCTGCATCATAACTAACCACCCTGCATCATAACTAAATCACCTGCATCATAACTAACCACCCTGCATCATAACTAACCACCCTGCATCATAACTGACCACCCTGCATTATAAATGACCACCCTGCATCATAACTAACCACCCATAATCATAACTAACCACCTTGCATCATAACTAACCACCCTGCATCATAACTAACCACCTTGCATCTTAACTAACCACCCTGCATCATAATAACCACCTTGCATCATAACTAACCACCCTGCACCATAACTAACCACCTATGCACTATAACTAACACCCTGTATCATAATAACCACCTTGCATCATAACTAACCACCCTGCATCATAACTAACCACCTTGCATCATAACTAACCACCCTGCATCATAACTAACCACCTAAATCATAACTAACCACCCTGGGTACCATAACTAACCACCAACACTATAAACTAACCCCCTGTATCTTAAATCCTAACCACCTATCATAACTAACCCACCCTATCATAACTAACTACCTGCACCATAATAACCACCTTGCATCTTAACTAACCACCCTGCATCATAAACTAACCACCTTGCATCATAACTAACCACCCTGCATCATAACTAAATTCACCCCTGCATCTAACTAACCACCCCTTCATTATAAATAACCACCCTGCATCATAACTAACCACCCTGCACCATAACTAAACCACCCTGCATTATAACCAACTCCCTGCATTATAAATAACCACCCGCCATCATAACTAACCCTGCATCATAACTAACCACCCTGCATCATAACCAACCACCCTGCATCATAACTAACCACCCTGCATCATAATAACCACCCTGCATTATAAACTAACCACCCTGCGTATAATAACTACCCTGTACCATAATTCAACCACCCTGCATTATAATAACCACCCTGCACTATAACTAACCACCCTCATCATAACTAACCACCCTGCATCATAACTAAAAATCATCATCTTCTGCATCATAACCAACCACCCTGCATCATAACTAACCACCCTGCACCATAACTAACCACCCTGCACCATAACTAACCACCCTGCATTATAACTAACCACCCTGCATCATAACTAACCACCCTGCATCATAACTAACCACCCCTGCACCATAACTAACCACCCTGTATCATAACTAACCACCCTGCATCATAACTAACCATCCTGCATCATAATAACCCCCTGCACCATAACTAACCACCCTGCATCATAACTCAACCACCTTGCATCATAACTAACCACCCTGCATATAACTAACCACCCTGCACCATAAATTCAAACCACCCTGCATTATAACTAACCACCTCATCATAACTAACCACCCTGTATCATAACTAAATCACCCTGCACCATAAACTAACCACCCTGCATCATAAACTAACCACCCTGCATCATAACTAACCATCCTGTATCATAACTAACCACCCTATCATAAATGACCACCCTGCATCATAATTAACCACCCTGCCATAACTAACCACCCTGCACTATAACTAACCACGTTCCTGTATTATAAATTAACCACCTTGCATCATAACTAACCACCTGCATCATAATTCAACTACCTGCACCATAATAACCACCCTGCATCATAACTAACCACCTTGCATCATAACTAACCATCCTGCATCATAACTAACCACCTTGCATCATAATAACCACCCTGCATTATAACTAACCACCCTGCATCATAACTAACCACCCTGCATCATAACTAACCACCCTGCATCATAATAACCACCCTGCCATACCAATCACCCTGCATTATAACTAACCACCCTGCATCATAACTAACCATCCTGCATCATAACTAACCCCCTGCATCATAACCAACCACCCTGCATCATAACTAACCACCCTGCACCATAAACAACCACCCTGCATCATAACTAACCACCCTGCATCATAACCAACCACCCTGCATCATAGCTAACCACCCATCTAACTAACCACCCTGCACCATAACTAACCACCCTGTATTATAAATTCAACTACCCTGCGTCATAATAACCATCCTGTATCATAAACTAAACCACTGCATCATAATTCAACCACCCTCATATAACTAACCACCCTGCATCATAAACTAACTACCCTGCATCATAACTAACCACCCTGCCATAATTCAATCACCCTTCATTATAACTAACCAATTCTGCATCATAACTAACCACCCTGCATCATAACTATGCACCCTGCATCGTAACTAACCACCCTGCACCATAACTAACCACCCTTCATTATAACCACCCTGCACCATAATAACCACCCTGCACCATAACTAACCACCCTGCACATCATAACTAACCACCATGCACCATAACTAACCGCCCTGCACCATAACCTAACCACCCTTCATTATAACTAACCACCCTGCACCATAACTAACCACCCTGCACCATAACCCAACCACCCTGCATCATAACTAACCACCTGCACCATAACTAACCACCCTGCACCATAACTAACCACCTGCACCATAACTAACCACCCTGCATTATAACTAACCACCCTGCATCATAACTAACCTACCCTGCATTATAATAACCACCCTGCATTATAAACTAACCACCCCTGCATCATAACTAACCCGCCATCATTTATAAACTAACCCCTGCCATCGCAACTAACCACCCTGTATCATAACTAACCACCCTAAATCATAACTAACCACCCTGCCATAACTAAACACCCCATCATAACTAAACCGCCCTGCACCATAACTAACCACCCTGCTTATAACTAAAGCCACCTACGTTATGACTAACCACCCCGTTTCATAACTAACCGCCCTGCGTTATGACTATACCCTGCATTTATAACTAACCACCCTGCACCATAACTAACCACCTTGCATCTTAACTAACCACCCTTCATTTATAACTAACCACCCTTAAATGTAACTAACCACCCTAACATAATAACTAACCACCTTGCATCTTAACTAACCACCCTGCATCATAACTAACCACCCCTTGCATCTTAACTAACCACCCTGCCATAACTAACCACCTTGCATCTTAACTAACCACCCTGCATCATAACTAACCTTGCACCATAACTAACCACCCTGCATCATAATAACCACCCTGCATTATAACTATTACCCTGCATTATAACTAACCACCTATCATAACTAACCACCCTGCATCATAACTAACCACCTGCATCATAATAACCACCCTGCACCATAACTAACCACCCTGCATCATAAACTAACCACCCTGCATCATAACTAACCACCCTGCATCATAAATGACCACCCCTGCATCATAACTAACCACCCTGCATCATAACTAACCACTCTGCACCATAAACTAACCACCCTGCCATAACTAACCACCTTGCATTATAACTAACCACCTGCATCATAACTAACCACCATCATCTTAATAACCACCCTGCCATAATAACCACCTTGCAATCATAACTAACCACCCTGCACCATAATAACCACCTTGCATCTTAACTAACCACCCTGCATCATAACTAACCACCTTGCATTAACTAACCACCCTGCATCATAATTCATACCATGCATTATAACTAACCACCCTGCATTATAACTAACCACCCTGCATCATAACTAACCACCCTGCATCATAACTAACCACCCTGCATCATAACCAACCACCCTGCATCATAACTAACCACCCTGCATCATAACTAACCACCCTGCATCATAACTAACCACCCTGCACATAATTAACACTCTGCACCATAACTAACCACCCTGCATTATAACTAACCACCCTGCATTATAACTCAACTACCCTGCATCATAACTCAACCACCTGCACCATAACTCAACCACCCTGTATCATAACTAACCACCTTGCATCATAACTAACCACCCTGCACCATAACTAACCACCCGTGCATCATAACTAACCACCCTGCATCATAACTAACCACCCTGCACCATAACTAACCACCCCTAAAACACGTATAATAACCACCCTGCATTATAACTAACCACCCTGCACCATAACTAACCACCCTGCACCATAACTAACCACCCTGCATCATAACTAACCCCCTGCATCATAACTAACCACCCTGCATTATAACTAACCACCTAAATCATAACTAACCACCCTGCATCATAACTAACCACCCTGCACCATAATAACCACCCTTCATTATAACTAACCACCCTGCATCATAACTAACCACCCTGCATCATAACTAACCACCCCTCATCATAACTAACCACCCTGCACCATAACTAACCACCTTCATTATAATAACCACCCTGCCATAATAACCACCTGCATCATAACTAACCACCATGCCCATAACCTAGCCACCCTGCCATAACTAACCACCCTTCATTAAATAACCACCCTGCCAAATCATAAATCATAATATTTACATAGTCATAACTAACCACCCTGCGCAAAGCTAACCACCCTGCACCATGGCTAACCACCCTGCACCATAATATACACCCTGCATTATAACTAACCACCCTGCATCATAACTAAC
>NW_026287781.1:0-3108 GCF_023373465.1 Oncorhynchus keta | reverse complement strand
CAACACTGCTGTACCTGCTCCAACACTACTGTACCTGCTCCAACACTACTGTACCTACCACTGCCTTCACCTACTCTCTCTACCACACCACTACTCTCTCTACCACACCACTACTCTCTCTACCACACCACTACTCTCTTTACCACACAAGACCCTGAGGGAATAATTAGTGACTAGTTTAGAGTGAGCTCCGAGGTGAGTGATGTATATTAACGTGTGTGTGTGTGTGTGTGTGTGTGTGTGTGTGTGTGTGTGTAGACTTCATGTTGGCTGATTCTCTAGGGGTTCAGGGTGAGGTGAGGAAGGAGAGGAGGCTGTTCCTGGTTGGTCAGACGAGGCTTCACTTGGACTCAGTGGAGGGCCTGGAGACCACCTTTACACATGGAGCTAGAGGTAGGTTCAACTGGCTGGGACACTAGACACTACATAGATCTAGAGGTAGGTTCACCTGGCTGGGACACTACATAGATCTAGAGGTACCTGGCTGGGACACTAGACACTACATAGATCTAGAGGTAGGTTCACCTGACTGGGACACTAGACACTACATAGATCTAGAGGTAGGTTCAACTGGCTGGGACACTAGACACTACATAGATCTAGAGGTAGGTTCACCTGGCTGGGACACTAGACACTACATAGATCTAGAGGTAGGTTCACCTGGCTGGGACACTAGACACTACATAGATCTAGAGGTAGGTTCACCTGGCTGGGACACTAGACACTACATAGATCTAGAGGTAGGTTCACCTGGCTGGGACACTAGACACTACATAGATCTAGAGGTAGGTTCACCTGGCTGGGACACTACATAGATCTAGAGGTAGGTTCACCTGGCTGGGACACTACATAGATCTAGAGGTAGGTTCACCTGGCTGGGACACTAGACACTACATAGATCTAGAGGTAGGTTCACCTGGCTGGGACACTAGACACTACATAGATCTAGAGGTAGGTTCACCTGGCTGGGACACTACATAGATCTAGAGGTAGGTTCACCTGGCTGGGACACTAGACACTACATAGATCTAGAGGTAGGTTCACCTGGCTGGGACACTAGACACTACATAGATCTAGAGGTAGGTTCACCTGGCTGGGACACTAGACACTACATAGATCTAGAGGTAGGTTCACCTGGCTGGGACACTACATAGATCTAGAGGTAGGTTCACCTGGCTGGGACACTAGACACTACATAGATCTAGAGGTAGGTTCACCTGGCTGGGACACTACATAGATCTAGAGGTAGGTTCACCTGGCTGGGACACTACATAGATCTAGAGGTAGGTTCACCTGGCTGGGACACTAGACACTACATAGATCTAGAGGTAGGTTCACCTGGCTGGGACACTAGACACTACATAGATCTAGAGGTAGGTTCACCTGGCTGGGACACTAGACACTACATAGATCTAGAGGTAGGTTCACCTGACTGGGACACTAGACACTACATAGATCTAGAGGTAGGTTCACCTGGCTGGGACACTAGACACTACATAGATCTAGAGGTAGGTTCACCTGGCTGGGACACTAGACACTACATAGATCTAGAGGTAGGTTCACCTGGCTGGGACACTAGACACTACATAGATCTAGAGGTAGGTTCACCTGGCTGGGACACTAGACACTACATAGATCTAGAGGTAGGTTCACCTGGCTGGGACACTAGACACTACATAGATCTAGAGGTAGGTTCAACTGGCTGGGACACTAGACACTACATAGATCTAGAGGTAGGTTCACCTGGCTGGGACACTAGACACTACATAGATCTAGAGGTAGGTTCACCTGGCTGGGACACTAGACACTACATAGATCTAGAGGTAGGTTCACCTGGCTGGGACACTAGACACTACATAGATCTAGAGGTAGGTTCACCTGGCTGGGACACTAGACACTACATAGATCTAGAGGTAGGTTCACCTGGCTGGGACACTACATAGATCTAGAGGTAGGTTCACCTGGCTGGGACACTAGACACTACATATATCTAGAGGTAGGTTCACCTGGCTGGGACACTACATAGATCTAGAGGTAGGTTCACCTGGCTGGGACACTACATAGATCTAGAGGTAGGTTCACCTGGCTGGGACACTAGACACTACATAGATCTAGAGGTAGGTTCACCTGGCTGGGACACTACATAGATCTAGGGGTACCTGGCTGGGACACTAGACACTACATGATCTAGAGGTAGGTTCACCTGACTGGGACACTAGGCACTACATAGATCTGAGGTAGGTTCAACTGGCTGGGACACTAGACACTACATGAATTAGAGGTAGGTTCACCTGGCTGGGACACTACATAGATCTAAGTGGGTTTCACCTGGCTGGGACACTAGACACTACATAGATCTAGAGGTAGGTTCAACTGGCTGGAACACTAGACACTACATAGATCTAGAGGTAAGTTCACCTGGCTAGGACACTAGACACTACAGATCTAGAGGTAGGTTCACCTGGCTGGGACACTAGACACTACATAGATCTAGAGGTAGGTTCACCTGGCTGGGACACTAGACACTACATAGATCTAGAGGTAGGTTCACCTGGCTGGGACACTAGACACTACATAGATCTAGAGGTAGGTTTACCTGGCTGGGACACTAGACACTACATAGATCTAGAGGTAGGTTCACCTGGCTGGGACACTACATATATCTAGACACTACTGGGACACTACATAGATCTAGAGGTAGGTTCACCTGGCTGGGACACTACATAGACACTGGCTGGGACACTAGACACTACATAGATCTAGAGGGTTGGGGTGTTTCTGTGTTTCTAGATCTTGTTTAAAAAGCTGTTTTTATGAAACTGTGTGTGTGTAGGTGGTGTTGAGGGAGGACCAGAGGCCTGAGGAGGAGGCGATTGCTCGCAGCCTGATGAAGGAGCTCGGTGTCGGGGATGACAGCCTGGTGACTGGTGCCTATGTGGACCTCTTGCTGGAATACAGGGATGTTAGCAACACACAGTATATGAACCCTCCCATGCTACAACATTCCCATCATGTGAAAGCAACTGGAAAACGCTTTTGGTAATAAAAATAAAATAGCAAATGTTTGTGTGATGTTTAATATGGTCTTAGGGCCTGAGTTCCTGCTCA